>NW_022716829.1:3130304-3149542 GCF_011630105.1 Anneissia japonica
GGGGGGGAGGGAACATTATTCGAGAAAAAAATAAACGCCCCAGAGTGTGTATTCGAGGGAGGCGTTTATTCAATATGAGGATCTGGACTAGGCGTTTATATTCGATGGCGGAATTTATTCAAATAAATACGTATTTTCTTTCTTGCGACATTACACTTTCCACAATTTGTTTCCATTTGTTTGTGTTCAAGGCAGGATGATTTGTTATAGTGTTTGTGTTCACTTTTTTTTACTTTGACTTATCCAGTTATTTTTGGGTCTTCCTATTGGTTGTTTTAATTTGTTTTAGCTCCATTGTTTTTTTTTACTAGTGTTTCATCCAGTAATTATGTGTCCGCACCATTTTAATCTCCAGCGTTTAATTCTTATGCTTTCCTTCTTGTTTTGTTATGCTGTATAACCTTGCGGTACTAACGTTATCTGTTAATTTAATGTTTAGCATCTTTTGTAACATTTTCCTATGATAGAATTAGATGTCAATGCTTTCCTTTAAATCCTTGTTCATGACCTAACGTTGACAGTTATATAGGGAAATACTTGTTGTATACAAATACTTGTTCATTTAATTGATTGATTGAATGAGTTTTGTATGTTAAGTGGAATACTTAAATTCACAACTCCATAAATGGTTTCACTTTTGGAAAAAAATATACATTACAGTATTATAAAGGTGTGTTCAATCGACCTTTGATCCTCACAGTTAACTATAATGATTCTAATCTACAATTCAATACTACAGTACCGTTCATAAATGCTGCACGTTTTAGACGCATCTGACGCATCCTGAATTCGTCCACGATGCGTCCTGAATACGTCCGAAATCTGGACGCGTCTAACGCTAATAACGGTTCAGACAAACTGTTTATTTGACGCAGGCTTGTCAAATTAACAATTAATTAACAAGTCATCGTCAACGCAGACCAAACTACAAACAAGTAAGGGAGTGGTAATCAAATGAAACAGACACTCAACAATATTCTACACTACTATGGGAACCTCTGTATCGGGCAACAGCCAAAATTCCCGTTGCCAATGGTGACTGTCTCCGTTTAACAAACCTTTTATCTTTTAGGTAATAATAGCACAACCGCGCCTCTGATAAGAAACCGGGTAACGAATACGTGTACACATATGTTTAGCTATCCGTAACGGTTTGTAGTCATTCTGAGTTTTTCGCAATCACAGTGCAATTCGTTGTAGGCCTAGGGCGTTAGCTTAGGGTCTAAACTAGGCCTACTGTATACAGACAGTACTTTGTTTTCTACTCTCATCATGCTTCTCAAAGTTTTAGTATGTAAGGTTTTGAAAATTGAAATTGGTAGCTGAACAATACTCCTTCCTTTGTTGCCTAGATGAGTTGGTTATTTTGTGATAGGACCTATTGTTTATGATCCAACAAATGCCTGGCTACAAGCTAGGCCTATGCTCACACGAAAATCCCTACACCACCAAGCTCCAAGCACCAACGTTTTGATACCCCAAAATGAGACGCATCCTATCGTAATTTGCTGCCTTCAAATGTCACAAAAATGTTATTACATATTATAGAACATGGCAGTATGCATAGTTCCTTGCATGCAAGAGACACTGGGAGGCCTTTTCTTTTTTTTTTTCTCTCATTTTATAAATGGCATTTCTACAAATTGTTAACATTGCGCTGTCAAAGGAAGTGAAATTGATGAGCGTGCACTTAGTAAGTCACAATATTGGTGGTCACTCTGAATATTGCCTGCCGAGGGATATGATGATAACATTGAGGAATAAAGTGATGGCATACAAGTGATTTTACACTGTAGCATTTAAGGTGTACGGTAGATGAGGTCACTAATGCAAAACTTCTGCTTTTTTCTAAATTTCGCTGGTGACATTTTGTGTTCACACTGCAAATTTGTATACTTTTGTTAAGCATTATTTTATCAGCATATTTTCGTCAATTTTTCTTCACATCAAAGAAAAATCTACAAAATATTCTTTAGAAAGAGACGAATTAATCCAACTTTATCAAGCATGGTTTAATGGATAATCAAAATGAATTGAATTAATGATTCTTATAAAATGGATATTTTTTGTAATTTAACCAAATTATATCTACATACAAGTTTACAAATGACAACAATGTCAAAGACAAGAATTCAATGATGAAATAAAAATTCTATTAATGCTGTTTGTATATGTAGTTTTGTGTACTTATATAATGGGCATTTTATTTTATAACTTTTTTTGTGTGTTCATATTGCAATTTTGTCAAATTCTATCCATACATGTAATAATTTTAGCAAGCACGTTTTGATAGATTGATTGAGAAATTTGATTTAATTAATGATTTAATAAAATGGATTTCTATTTGAGAATAAAACAAATTATATCCATATAAAATTTTACAAATGGCAATGGATGTAAATTACAAAATAAAATTTTCTCTAAAGGTACTATAGATAATATAGATAAGTGTTAAGTTTAAATAGCTTTTTATGGTGTGCAATGGCATAGCTAGGATTTCAAAAAAGGGAAGCATATGAACAAAAAAAAGGGGAGGGGGTGCTCATATATTAGGCCTACATACTGTATCAAATACAGTATAAGTGATAAAATGAGAGATGCATGCATATTATGTTTCATTTTATAATTATACAATACTGTTGTATTTAACTGTAGATGGTATGTGATGCAGATGGAAAATATGCCTACCAGGCACTCTAATGTAAATTAAGGATTCATTAAAATATAGGAGATATTATGTATCAACAATATATACAAAGCTACATCAAGCAATAAGAACAGGAAATTGAAAAACAATAAAAATCACAATGCCTGGAAAGGTTAAATGTATTACGGCTGGTAACAACAACTGTAGACTGGACCCTAGTATAAAATCAGGTAGTGTGACTCCCCCTCATACAATCCAATTTTACAAACTCACTCAGCCCCATGTGAGTGGAATAGGCTTATGAAATGGACGCCTGTGCATACCTGCTTCAGTCTGAACCCAGGAAAGAAAGCATAAGCATTGCTAAGCCTTCTCAAATGACTGCCTAATAATAGACCGTATTCTTATACAAATCGGTTCATTATGCTCCAGTGCTAAATAAACCAGTCATGGGTGCCTTTCGCGGCCCGGGTCTTATCCGTTGAACCAGGTAGGATGGGCTAAGTAAGTACTTAGCTATACCTCTCATATTCTTATTCCCGTTCTTACGACGGAAATAAATCAATCTACAATAACATTATACAGACACGATCACATCACGTCTGTGATTAAATAATATTCAAAAATAATGTGTTTTACAGTATTTCAATCCTACCTTGTGAAATGTAAAATAATCAGCCGCACCCAAAAATCTAGTTTTACTGCCGCTGTCGCGCAAAAGGTCGTTCGGTCTGCAGGATCGAACGGAAAACAACAAGCTGGGGCGGGGTCTCACACAACCACTTGATGGATTGTGCCGGTCGGTTTGGCCAATCACAATTGAGTATGTATGACAGGCTGTCTTCCCATGTCATACAAACCCAGAGGTATATCTGCTAGGCCTGTATATAGTATATAAAACACTGTATAACGGAACCCGGAGCAACTAATTTACAGCCTATATTAACGAACAATATTATCTTATATAACCATTACAAATTTATTGACTGGACATATTAGGTGTTATAGTTATGGGATGGGACTGATATTTTGAAGCGTGTCTGTTATAAATACCAAATTTGTTGCCTTGAGGCGCTCCGCGGTTGTGAATGACAAGTCTAAAATCTGTGAATAAATTAAGCTAAGTTCAAGTGGCGGATCCAGGAATTCCAAATATAGCGGGGGTGGGGGACACAGTTAGGGACCTTTCCTGGGGCGGATGCAGGGGTAGAAGAGGAGGTGCAGACGGTGAGATCGCATCCCCCTAAAATAATTGTTGTATTGTATTGTTGATATGAATTACTGGTAAGATTTTTAAGGTATAGGCCTAAGAGTGCAATTTCCTGGAGGTCCACATTCTCAAAATGCTCTTGCCTCGGCTCCTACTATGGTGGGGCTGAAGTGGTGTGGACTTTCACGCACCCCTACCGCCAAATCCTCATCCGCCCCAGCTTTGATGGGTGGGGGTGGGGACCTCATCTATACCGTGGAATGAGATTGCTTATAATATATCAGTGCAGAATGTTCTTTAATGTATTTCATTATGTTCATTATAATACTACAGTATAAGAATGCATAGATAGGCTTATGTATTTGTTATTATTTCTGCATACATATGAGAAGTGGGACACTTCTTAGGGGGTGGAGTAGTGTAACCTTTCAACAGTGATGGCGCCAGGACCTGCCCGACGGAGGGGCTAAAGGCCCCGGCGGGGGAGGGGGCTAGTGGAGCGAATCGAGTCTCACTTGAGTGGGGGCCAGGGGGCCACGGATATTTGATGAAATGGCGAATTTTTATTACTTATTTGATAGGCATCGAGTTATTATAATATGACTTCATGTAGGCTATGCTTTCTAATGTTGAAATCAGCTTCCAAAACCAAAACATTTTGAATGAAACAAGAACAAAGGGTACGGTATGCAATGTAACCATCTACAGTAATTAAGTAAAATTCTATATTTTGGAAATTTTGCATGAAATCTGTCAACCACGCTTTCATGGTCGAGGTTGCTTCACCTATCACGATGTATTCCAACCATCATGAGGCTATCTAAATGAGCATTTGTCATAACAGAACGCAAATTATTTTTAATTAGTCTCATTGAATTATTATTATTATTATTATTATTATTATTATTATTATTATTATTATTATTATTATTATTATTGTTATTGTTATTGTTATTGTTATTATTATTGTTATTGTTATTGTTGTTGTGATGAAAATTTAACACAAACAATATGGTGACTAAACGAATATTACATGTAAATATTTTTTTTATTTGTTCCCCGACAAAATTCACCGTCTTTCCCGACGGGGGGGAGGGGGTTATGCTTCCCCGAGGGGGGGCTATAGCTCCCCCTCTGGCGCCACCACTGCTATTCATATTATGGGATGGTGCCGCGAAATAGTCTCGTGGGCCGCCCGATAGGATAGGAGGAGACTAGAAAAAGAGACGAGTCTCGGGGACCGGTGTGAACAAGCTGCGTCTTGTGGTCACGATTTGCATTGAAGAATAAAACCATTTTATGATCAGCTTTACATGGTGTCTGTATCTCATTGTATTTCTCGAAAACTATAGGGTCACACTTCTAGGTGGCCGAAAATGGCACTCTCACTTGAATTTTATTTGAATTTTTCTTTGCATTTTCTTTTTAATTAAAGAAATTAAATGTGAGGGGCGCCGCTGGGCCCGTTTGAAGCCGCCTCTGAGTGCAGTACCACCCGGCAGTGGGGCCGACAGGCCGGGGTATCAGGGGCAAGCGCCCCGGGGCCCACGATAACTAGGTAAAAAAATAAAATAAAATAAATAAATAAAAATTATTAAACGTTTAATACATTCATCCAGTATCATTCATGTGTTTTCCCCATGAGCATTGTAAAAAAAGCTGACCGTAATCGCCTTATTATTTTTCATGACTTCTTTTCCAAATCAAATCAAAATAATAAAATCAAGATGTAAAAATTTAAAATCCGGAAAGATCATAAAAAGGCAAGAAACACTGGAATACTGAAAACAGATTTAAATAAATGGAAGAGGGCAGCGCTCAAAAAGGAACACCAAGTGAAAACAAAGTAATTCTCACATGGCAATTGCCCTGAGTGATATCAAAACAATCATCGTCATTATCATTACTCTCATCATCATAATCATCTTCATCATCCAGCCTGTCATCTTCATACCGCTTCAACATCACTATTATCAAAGAGTGTTGTTACATTTAATATACTGAATTAATCCTTAGATGGGCACCGCTACTGCATTATGGGAACCAATACTGCAGGTGTTGTTATATTGTATATATTAATTCTTTAGATGTGCACCGCTATTGCATTTATTTTATATTTATTTATTCTTTATACTGTAGGCACTTTCAGTACAATTTAAACATAACAAAAATATATACAATATAAAGAATTGTTAACAAAAAATAAAAAGAACATAAGCACCGCTATTGCAGTATGGGCACCACTACTGCAGGTGTTGTTATGAACACCCTAAAATTAATATGGATATGAACAATATGAAATAAATTGAGACAGGGCCGGTACTAATGTGTGTTGTAGAATAATAATTGGTTCATAGCCAAAGCGTCCTAGGCCTAGGGGCCAGACCTACATCACCATATAAATTGTAATGTAATTATTACCTAGACTTACTAGGCCTAGCCTATGCCCACATTCTCCATCGGGCCGTCTCGGATTGACTCGACTCGAGTTCGATACGAACAAGAGCAGGCATTTCGCAATGTCGTGACTCTGCAGTATTCTATTACCACTACTGCACTGTTCTTTTTATATATGTTTACCTACGGTAGGCCTATAAAATCTTATCGATTTATGGGATGTAAGCTACGTCTGTAACTACTGTGAGCTTCTTGTATGTCTGTTATCAAATGTAATACTACCTACAACAACAACAGCTAGTACCCCCCCCCCCCCTTCTATATAGGGTGTAGTACCAGTAGTAAAATAGGTAAATTCCTGTTAAAGGCTGAGCAAAAGAGTTTATGCTTACAATGTTACAAATAGTACCGTAAATTCTTTACGTTATTATTTATAATTATTAAAGGCTTCGACCCTGGACATCGTCAATATACATACAAGTTAGAAAATATGAATAGACCTGATATAGAGAATCGATTGCCAAATAAACACTGAATGAAGCCACTATGGTGGGACTGATGTAGAAAACCGTCCATTGTGAAAGTCCTTCTCTGTGCCCCTTCTCTTTCAAATTCCTGTATCCACCACTGTAAACTTTGATACTTATGTTATGAATCTTTTCAGAATGTTTGAATAAAAGGAAGAATAGGGTTGACTTTTCTTGTTCCTGTACTTTATTTTTCATGACCTGGTAAAATTAGGGACTCTACAATCGATTAAATTAGTCATCTAATCCGTTAAAAGGCCGTAGCTTCCGAGATGTGGAGGAAACCAGGGATCTTACCCTCGAGGGCCACTAGGGCCGCAGGCGGCCCCAGACCCCCATGGGTCCGGGCAGCGAAGATGCCCCGGGCCCGCAGCCTTTCTCGGCGGCCCTGCCACCCGGCCACCACAGACACGATAAAGACAAAATATGAAACTGAAAAATATAAAGACAGTGTCTATATAATAATGTATAATATCATAATGCGTAGTTTCAAGAATAATCTTAATATGTACGATAGTCTACTCGATTTGAAGTGAAATTTCACTTTACAAAATAATGTTGATGCTACTTTTATAAAATCATCAAATTAACAAATCCAGATAGAGTTATAGAAAATATGCATATATTAAGCGGTACCATCACAAACCAAATAATGTTTTTCAACCACTTTATGTCTGCTTTACGTTTAGAAACTAATTCTTTAGTTGGCAATTTCTGCATTGTTTTACTTTCCTCTTCGTATTTCTCGCAGGCTTTTTTGAGCGTCCAATGTAAGCGATTGAGGGCGGCACATCTACGAGAAATGCTTGCTTTATTTGCGCGCAGTAGTCTCTGGTCCCGTTTCAACTTTTGCACTCGTATATTCTGCTCCGTTAAAGCTTCTATTTGTGCGTGATAAACGTTGTTTTTACTGGCTAACTTGACGTGTTCGGCTTGGGCTTCTTCCACTGCGCATTTTAGTTTCACTCGTGTGTCTTTCTTTATATTGAGTGTCTCCTGAATTTTCTCTAAGTTCATTTCATCATCGGTTTGATTTTGTTCACAGTTGACGTGTTGTCCTTCACATGTTTCATTGTTTCTGCTTTCACATAACATGTCTAATACTTTATCATCGGTCTTCCTAGCTAACTTTTCCTTTAAAAGATAATGAAAATGTAACTTGTGTTAGCACCGGTTGCAGAACGTATGGCAATCGATATAGATTATCTCATTTCTTTCTTTATAATACAATAAAATACTCAACCCATACAGGCATCGCTTGTACCTGTACCGACATAGTGTGGTGAATCATCGCTTCTGATTCACCTCTCCCGTTGAAAGTGTTAGCAATTTTACTGTTGATAAAAAGAGAGAGTAAACAGAAATATTGTTACCATAGAGAGCATACGTACGCGTTATGGCGGTATCGTTGCGCGGCAACAACGGTTTAACGGTGCGCGCAACATACGCATCATATTACTACGCGACAGGGTAACGTATTAGAGCAATCATGGTCGTACGTAATCAATGGAAATTAAAGCTTAATTCACACACAAGGCAATTCAACATCAACAAGACCTAATAGAAGCGTTTTGTCGTAAACGAACGCCACGTCTACTGTACCGCCATTCAGTGTGAATCACTTAAAATTGCAAGTGTACAAACATACGAAGTTGACTGGGACACGGCGTGACGTAAGCAAGCCTAGACGCCGAGTGAACGAACTACCACTGGATGTACGACAAGCACCCTCAATATCAAATTGTAAAACTAAGCTTATTATTAGTATTATTAGGGGGTTGGGGATTTCATGTAAGGATCAGTCACCATGCACCTGCATACGTGTGGCTGTGGCTGTGGAGTTTTATGTATACAGTACTTCGCCAGAACCAGAACGCAGTTCAACGTTTGAAGCGTGCTTAGTGTGTGCCGAACCTTTAACTTGTTAATTTTGTGTACATTGAGTATGTGCGTTGTCTTTAAATATTTATTTAAATAACTAAATTACTTCTGTCCTTCCTTCATGAAGAAATATTATTATTAGGTATCGTTACAACAACAATATAAAAAAGCCTTGGGCCTGTTGGTTGTGCTCTTGTATGCCAATCAGGAAACAACGAGTCAGTCATTGATGACGTTGGAGGAATTAACGCATAAGTACTGTATTCAGTAAAAGACATTCTTTATTGATGGCCCACCAGACTTTCTGTCTTGAGATTTCCTAAAGGTTACTAAAAGCTTTTGTCATCTTATAGCCTGATACTAGCCTATGTTTGACGTTGAGAAATAAAAGAAAGGACAATGGAGGATTAGATGCCTATTTGCAAACTATGTGTCTATAGGATTTTTTTTTTGTGCCGGTGCTGCTAAACTGTGTACCTATTCACATGCTTAGCCTATTTTTCAGCGGTGACGCCAGCGGGGGTGGGGGTATTTTCTACATAATTATTAGCGGACTCTAAAATTGATCAAATAAGCCTTTGAAACCCTTAAATTGTCAAACTTTTCGGGGGGGGGGGGGGCTAACCCCCTAGACCACTTTCGGAACCTTCAATCGAAGCTCGACCACGCCCACTTTGCTTTCGTCGTGGAAATCTAACCCCTCGTCGGCCTGGCGCCACGTGGTAAGAGATAAACTTTCTGTGTTCAGTTAGTAATCTATAAATAAAATTCAACGTACGTTATTTGTTTTCAGTTGAAAAAGAAAGAGAAAATTCTCCACCCCAATTAACGGACCCGCATACCGTATCTCTGCGGCATGAAACCCTGCAATTTGCTGGTAATCAACTTTAGGATTTTCGTAGTAATAGCCTGTACCTCATCAAAAATTGTGTTTCGATGTGTCTCATAAGTTACTTTAATAAATGAATCGCTTTTAAATTGAATGCTGCTTAAAAATGAAACAGTTCACCATTGTCATTGTGCGTTGGTTGGACCATAGCGTGGTGGTGTGACTTATGTGGTAGCCTATTTTTTAAAACCATATATGAACCTTTTTGGTATGTCAATCAAACAACAACTGACCAATCAGAACAGCGCCAGGAATACGTACTTGTCCTGCAAACGCACTTGTTTAGGTATATCGTTTAAACTTTCGTTGCGTGGGCTCTTGCCAAGGGGTGGGGACAGCAGGGCATAGCGGAAAGGCCATTAGGCCTACAACTTACAAAATGGTGGAATGGTAAATTTTCAATTATCCTCTACAGAATGTGCATGAAATAGCCTATAGAAATCCATAGAAATACGATAGTATAATACACACTCCACGTATCGAAATGCACGCCATCGTGTATACATAGTATCCATAGAAATACATTACCAATATCTAGGATACGCTTTTGTACGGTTTAACCATAAAGCATGGACCTACGTCACTTAATGTGCTAGTCAGTTAACTATTCAATTCAATTAAATCTATTGACGCTCCAAAAGCCACCAAGGGCTATTATCCACAAGGTTACAATGAAATACACAAAACTGATACTCTTAGTTATATACACCCATGCCACGCGCTCCCACCACCAACAACAAAAAATGACTTAGAACAATTTGTTGTTGGACAGAGGTTGAAAGAACGAAGAGATCGCGGTCCCAAATATGCAAGAGCGCCATCTTCGTGGCAATGCTTGGCCGAGGAAGCCTAAAGTCACAGAACTATTGGAGTTTCCAAAAACTTAGTAAAATAATTGGGTTACCATATAACAATTTTATTATAATTATTGATGAAATATTAATTGTCATCCTTAATATTTAGTCTTAAATACTGTTATACTATTATCTGTTTATTTTATAAATGAAATTCATTTTGTCAATGTATTATTTATGTGTGGACAAATTGCAATAAACAAACAATAAACAAACAAGGAGGTATAGGCTATGTGTAAAATAACGCGTGGGGTAGCGAGCGCTCCGACCTACAAACGTCACAGACACCTTATTCATTTTTATTGAGAAAATATGTTCAAGATGATAAATTATGGGGGTTTTTTTTGTCTTGTTTCTCCCAAATACAACAACCTCTCTATTGTATATGGTACCTATTATAGCATCTTTCTGGTGTTCCACATACATGCATAGATGTGGGCCTATTTGGAATCAGCTTAACTTGCCGAGGCCACAAACACAAAAATCACGATGCAACAGAAACGAAAACTGGCGATTGTAGACCATGCAAATCACAATTGGCCTATGCAGATACATAGTGAGACTAGGCCTATAGTATAATGCAGTGAGTCGTAAAACAATATGAGACCAGAAATGAGAAAAAAAAATCCCTCAGCAGCAGGAAAAAATTCAAAAAGGACCAATACTTTCCCACGTCATTATAATGTACGGTTCCAAATTATAATTGCAATCGCTATTTCTTTAGAAAAGCATAATATATTTACATTTTAAGTAAAAGGCTATACTTTTGTCAAGCTTATAACAGCTTATTCGCTTTGTACAGCTTTTTCAAGGAGTAGCGACAGGAAGTATGGAAATGTATCATAATTATATAATCATTCCTGCCCTTGGGTGACTCCTTCATCTTCAACCGTTTGCATGGTTTTCAATGGTAAGAACATATTATGGAAATAACGGTTGATATTTTTCATTTCTGATGCTGCAATATAATATGTATAATCTCGTGGTAGCCCAGGAAGGAAAACAGGAGTGTTTAACCAAAGGCGGTTAAAGCCTGCCCTCTGGCGCCACCACTATACAGTATATAATTAAAATTGATACATTTATGAATACCACTGAAAATGAGGCACGAAACTCGTATTATTTTGGTAGGTCTTATAGGCGTTTATTTGAATTAGCGGGCGCTGTTCATGGAAAAGACGTCAACACGTATCAGCTAACAATTTGTTTTCGTAGGATTGCAAAGCAAAATGGCATGAATTATTCATAATTATCCTTCATAGGAACAAATAATAATAAAAAAGTAAATGGTTTGATAATTAATGTTCTTATTATAAGTTTGATAAATAATGTCCCATTATAAGTGAACAGATGCAAACCCTGGACTATGTCAACTAACAACATTCAACATTTAAGGAATGGCCATGAAGATAAACATTTTGCACTCTAGGCTTATGGCACAAGCCTGTATAAAGCACAACTCACAGAGATATAAAAAATGTTCAACAAAGACTATCAACAAACGCTAAAGATTAGCTATACCTGGAAAACGCCTGGGAAGACTTTAATTGAATAAACTCAAAATCGACGTGGTTTTATGTTTTACTCTACAGATGGCACTTGCCACCTGTTTATTTTTTCCTCGGATTTTTCTCTGCTCGGGGATTTTGTTTTTCTGCCGGTTATTTTCCCCTGGCAATTTTCCCCCGGCTATCCTTCCCCAGTATTTTTTCCGATGTACTTTCCTCCTAGTTTTCCACTGAATATGTTCAGCAGATTTTTAAAAAAAATATATATTTATTATAAATTGACAAGAGAAATCTTTTTTTAACCATGTGACTTGCTTAACTCATTTTGCATGCATTTGGAATTTGGCACAGTGGCGTATCCAGAAGTCTTGAAATGGAGGTGCTGATGGGGATATACACCACTGGATACGCACCAAAGTTTTGGCATAATATAAATGAGTAATCGTATCTAAATCGTTAATCGTATCACCATCGAGCGAAGTCTTAGCTTACACATTAGAGTTTTATTGATATCACACTTTAATTAAACAACCATTTAGTATTTTGTATTTTCAGACTGACAGTAAAAGTAAATGTATTAATACTGTCAATATCTTGTTTTATTTTTTCACTGATTCAAATACAAGGCCCATAAGGGCTGAATTCCGAGGTCATTATTTAAAGCATGAATGGAGCGTCGTTGGTTGTCTATCAAAATTGAACACAGGTCCTATCACAATTTCAGCTAATCAGATCAGGCTGACACAAAATTTTCTACAAGGACGATGAATTCATAATTATTTTTTATCCAAGTTGTGCTGAGAAAATTTGGATCTAAGTACCCACAGAATCCGCAGTGTAGCTCCGCTCATCATAGTGATGAAGTGAATCTAGGCTGATCAATAAAGGAAATCAGCTTGATTGAATAGAAACACAGAGGCAGAAATATATCGGTTCAGTACATACACAATTGGTAGAACCCATTATACCCAACTGCAACTTAGACGGTTATAACATTAATGCGGAGTATGGCTTAAAATTAACCATATGTATTCACATTTAAGTAATCGACGCAATCAGTTGAATTATATAGAAGAGTTGAATAGCCAGTACCCGAGGTTTCATCTTTGCCGATGTTTAATGACGCTTTGAAAATACATGATCCGCGAATTTAATAAGAAATCCTATAATGATATTTGTGTCGATTTCAGCAACCCAGCATCTCAGATATCTAGACAATCATGGGGGAAATCGATATTGCGACTCATCATAACAAACACAAGATGATAGAGGTTACCTCAACATTATTTCAGACCATTTCTTAACGCAACGTAATTTATATTTGTAAACTAACACTACGTCGCTGTGTAGTGGTACCAATGTGACCGATCAGGAAAGTAGTTGGCATTTTATTAAACGATGTCAAAGTGTCAAAGTAGTTTTTGTAAAATCAATCGTGAGGTTTTTTTAAATTCAAAATTCTGCATATATTTCAGATCACTCTCATATTTACAACGCGAATGAAATAAAGGTAATTTCAGTTCTACACCAAGACCCATAGACTCTGTTGAAGGGTATAAATAAAAATATCGTTTACAGATTACTAACTGTCGAAGCTGACCATTTATTGCGGTCATCAAAGATCTATACCAATTCTTTCCCCTTTCAAGTTCTAAGCCCTGTCAAGACTCAAATATCATTTGACAAAAACATGTGACATTTCAAATGGTCATATATGACAACACAGTATGACCATATATAGACACATCATGACTATATGGGCATACAATAGTTTTTTTTTAAATGTCAAATACAGGCCTTTCCAGAGTGTCAATCAAACTTAACAACTGACCAATCAGAACAGGGCCAGGAACACGCGCGTGTCTCACAAACGCACGTGTTGTCCCACAAGCGCATGTGTTTGCGTATGTTTTTGTCTGTCAGTTTCGACAAAACTATATAAATATATAACGTTCTGAAATCTACAGGGTCCATTGTGAGGGTAATAAAAAAATAACAATAATAATAATAAAGATAGTAATAGTATCATTACTATTATCATTTATTAATGAATAATAATGTTTAAAATAATAATATAATAATGGTGAATAATAAAAATAAAAATAATAAAAAGTGCTTTTATGGCACTTATTCAAATATCATTTGACAAAAACATGTGACATTTCAAATGGTCATATATGACAACACAGTATGACCATATATAGACACATCATGACTATATGGGCATACAATAGTTTTTTTTTTTAATGTCAAATACAGGCCTTTCCAGAGTGTCAATCAAACTTAACAACTGACCAATCAGAACAGGGCCAGGAACACGCGCGTGTCTCACAAACGCACGTGTTGTCCCACAAGCGCATGTGTTTGCGTATGTTTTTGCAGTCATTTTGTGGGAACTTAGCAACAATATCCAAGGGGCGGGGCTTAGCGGAAAGGTCCATTGATAGTCTGAAAATGGCTTTAGATTGCAACAAACTGATAATTTGGGATCCGAATGTTCTATAACAAGTTGTGAGGCTTCGGGAGTGGCCAGGATCCTTTGACATGTAATGCTCAGTACCGGTATGTCAATTCTATTATGAATCTGTTAAAGTATTTTCGTATGTCAATAAATCAACAAATAAACATTTTCAATCAGTGTGTTATTGATGTGAGCAAATTCAAAGTGAAGTTACAAGATATAATTATTGTATATCTTTAAACATATCTACTTATTTATTTTGGCGCATATATTAGACTCAGACTCAGACAAATTTATTTGATCCAAAAATAATATAAGCGAATGCAGAAAAATATAGCAGTATCACAATACTGAAAATATCAAAAAGAGATCAATGGATCTGGGAGACCCTTATTATGGCTGGAACAACCGCTAGCATAAGAGCCACCCATGGAAACTTCAATCTAAGATATAATAATAATAATAATAATAATAATAATAATAATAATAATAATAATAATAATAAATATAATAAAAATAATAACAATAACAATAACAACAAGATAATTTAAGATTACAAATCCTCACCCTGCTGTCGTGCCATATCTTTGTTATCTGCTGTTATATTATAGGGGTATAATATTACTGGCTATATGTATCAGGTGAAAATAATTTTTAAAGAAAGAACAAGAGTGAGATTTGAACCCCATAAGTTCGATTATCTTTACACACAAAACGTGCATTTTTACCGCTCGGCTACATTTCACCTGATATCTCTAGCTACTAATATTATACCGCTACAATACAACAACCAGCGGATAAAAAGATATGGGGCGACAGCAGGGCGAGGGTTTGTAATCTCAGATTATCTATTATTTGTGCATCTTATAAGTTTTCCCCCATATTTCATTTTATATAAGGCCTCAAGTAGCAAGCCCATCAGTCGGGCTTACATATCTTCCGGGCTGCCCTCAGTTCGCTGGATAAAATTTGACACATGGTCGGTACGCTCGAGTCGGTCAGCGGTCAATCCAGTCGAGTCAGCCTGCCCTAGCCAAATTACTCAGTCGAACGATTTGCTCGAGTTTCTGTCAGTTTCGACAAAACTATATAAATATATAACGTTCTGAAATCTACAGGGTCCATTGTGAGGGTAATAAAAAAATAACAATAATAATAATAAAGATAGTAATAGTATCATTACTATTATCATTTATTAATGAATAATAATGTTTAAAATAATAATATAATAATGGTGAATAATAAAAATAAAAATAATAAAAAGTGCTTTTATGGCACTTATTGAAAGGCCTCTAATCGCTTCACATGTTAATAATAATATCAATAATGATAACAATAAATCATAATACTCAAAACAAAAAACACAAACACTTTGGACACGACCAAAGCCCAAATACATTTTATATGCATATTAAAGTTTTCAGCCCCCAACCCCGGCTAGATTAGATGCTGCTAATACATCAGCGCCTGGGAGTGAGCTGGCTGGTCTCTATCTTAAATTGCTGGTGCACGACACAGTCAGACTCTTCTACGCTAACAAAAATTTAGTAACATGATATGATATTTACCAGAGGTTTTATACTTATGATTGATATTATTCTGTACAGGTCGAAACATCAACGTCTCGAATTAAAGATTTAAAATGTCAGCTTAGTGACGTCAGGCAGTGCCATTCAATCCAAGTTTATTCAGTGAACAACGCTGATTTAAAATTTACTTAAAGAGGAGAAATATATTTAGTGTGAAAAATACGACCTTATTATTAGTAAGAATTACACAACCTATTTGAGCTCGGAGTAAAACACGAGCGTTGCAAACTGGGTCCACAATCGCAAGTGGTGCTAATACAATTATACACAGAGTTATAAGAGTCTTACGAGTAACTGAAGTTGGAAGGTTCGTGTATTTTGAAATACAATTCTTATGTAAAATCAATCTATCTTTTCATTCATTTTTCACTAAATTCGCCCATTTATTCATTAAATGGAAGATAGTACTTTTCAGTTTTGAGTGTTTACGCAAGTGCTAGGTAATAATAAAGAATATAAAACATAAATTATAAAATAATATATATATATATATATATATATATATATATATATATACAGTATTGTTGTATAAGAGACAGATATATACAGTATTGTTATAAAATCAGTTTAATCAGCATAAGCTTTTCTGCATTTTTAAGTACTTTTCCAGTCTTATACATTCATCTTTATTATTAACATATTCTGTTGTAACTCAAATAAATATATAATAATAACCTCCTCATTAGAAATAGGCTAGCTAACTTAAGAATTTAAAATTGTATATATAAGAACCATACATGCCAAGTTTGAGTTTGGCTGTGGATGGAGATTTGCACAGGAACGAAACAATTTAGGCGTGGGTGGAGGGCCCGCCTAGGGCCCCGGAATTTTTTAGGCCTAGATGCTCTCTGGTGCACTCTGAGCAGATCTCTAGTGCTCAAATTAAATCTTAAAAATGGGGTAATATATACTAACATTTTTTGAAAAATAAAATTCTATAGCTTTATTTCAGTGTTAAAACTCTTAACTCAAATACACGTTTTGGCAACTATACTCTGTTCCGCATACGTTACATCGAAAACTGTAGTCATTGTGACTAACAGCTGAGATGAATGGCCATTTTTTGCACCACTGCTTATTAAATTTGGTTTTGTACTTTTTTTTTGGCGTATCATTTTTGCATTTGTCTTTGATGAACCAGGTGCGGCCGCCTCATTGCTGCTTGAAACATCACTGTCCGACATTTTGGATTTGGATGATGCATCGATGATGATAAGCGCAGCCAAGACCCTATTTTCACCGGTAAAACCATCGTGGATTCTGGTTCGCTGAAAGTATTGATATGCATGATCGCGGTCGTAAAGTTAAAATAGAAATGACGTAATGTGGACAGCGCCACCAGTGTTAATTTTACACGAATACATTGTTTACTATCGGAACGGCATGTATTTTCGCGAAGCGATAGAACTTTCGTAGATTTTATATGCCTTATAAAACTACAGAATTCGTTTTGGATATTTTTGTATTAAATTGTGGGTTTTAATAAAAAATCTTGAGATTATTAGAAAAGCTGGAGATTTTAGGCTAGTGGCGGGAGAGCTGGAGGTTAGGGCGAAAAGCGGGAGTCTCCCGCCAAATGCGGGAGACTTGGTAGGTATGAAGAACTAAAATCACAGTTGAAAATCACAAATAAGTTATGGAACACTCTTATTGGCCTTAACCAATTTGTCGCTATTGATCATTTCCGTAGCTCTTTACAAGATGAGCTGAAATAATTAGACTCGAAGCCTCCAGGTTCTTGGTAAGGTAGTATATGGAACTCTGCTAGTTGAAGTTTACATATAGTGTGCATTTATCTTAGTTTTTTTCACTTCCGCTCAAGTGCATACTTTCATCGTTTACCTGATAATCAGACATCATATCAGACAGAAATTTAATTATCATATATTCATTTCAACTAACGCCAACTCGGTTCAGATGTGTGTATGAATTCCACCCCTGCTTTTCGAACGGAAATGAAAAACGTTCCTTCGGGGATTTAAGAAGAAATGTGAAGAATGGTGTTGGATGGAAAATTTAATTTGCAGCAAAAACATTTGAATTCTAAATCTTAAATATTGTATCTTGAATATAAAATAAGCCAGTAAGCAACGGTTGGTTGACACGCTAAGCCGGGAAGCTAAGGTGGCACAACATAGCAAACACAAGGAGTATATCCATCAACAAGTGTTGGCAGAAAGCAGTCAGTATCAGTTTAAATACTATGAGTTTGAAACAGCCAATTTCATTTCATTTCAAATATCTGACCACAAAACATAAACAATACGACACAAATCAAACAAGAAGAAGACAAAGGACAAAATGCATAAAGATGTATTGTCTCTTGAAAATTACAAAAAATAATCATAGAAAATATTTTTTAAATTAACCTGCACATTTTGCAGTAATATACAAATAATTAACTTGAGGACAGAAAATAATATAAATTGAAATTTGTTTTGACTAAACCAAAATAAAAAGTCGGTGCGCGGGCGCATGTTGTTTTCTGGGACCCTTTGTTCCCAGAAAAAGGTTGGATGTTCTGGGTTGGAGCAGCTCATCATGGATAAGCTCATGTTCTGTGGCCATTTCCTTATCCAGATAGATTTTTTATTTCTCTTTCTTCCCAAGCATTAACTTTTTCCATGATGCTGGGACATGTCCAGTTAGGAATATGATTATGAAACACAGAATGGTCTGTATACAGCAGATTTATGAGGAAGAGAGTCCGGGTGTTCGTATGCTGACTCCTTGTATGTGAGTGGCTACATCTTTTTGTTGTTCTTGTAGTCTGGTTTTAGGTCTGAACGTCTTCACCTACATTATACGGAAACACAATTCGCACATTGAATCTGGTAAACATCACCGCATATCTCCTCCTGGTTGAGTTTGTCCTTAGGGTGTATGCATGCCTCTACTACTACTTAAGATTGTTTATGTGTTTGAAACAAGTCAATGTTGTGACTTTTTAGCATTCTCCTTATTTTCTCTGCAAGGCCCTTGACATATAGAATGTTTATACACCCCTAGACTTCTGTTTGTTAATTTGGGTGTCCTGTTTTTTGTATTTTGTTTGTCTTTTCTTTTTTTTTTTTGGATAGTCCAGTCAGAATAGTTGCACCTTATAGAGAATGTTTTATATGGTTTTCTTAATCTGTTTGTCATCTTTTTGAGTGACCAGATAATAATAATAATAATAATAGTGTAGTTTTATATAGCGCACATATCCATCTAATGTAAGATGCTCAGGGCGCTTGAAATGTGGACTAAGAACTCGACCAATGACTTTCTTCGCC
>NW_022716829.1:3149555-3161498 GCF_011630105.1 Anneissia japonica
GGTTTATAGTCCTTATCCGAGAAGACTTGTTCTACCACCAGAACCATAGGCGAGCGAGCCGTTCGAACCAGCGCCGATATTATGGCTATAGCTTGCGGCGTCCCTGCTAACCGCTCGGCCATTCAACTCTGATGGTCGCATCAGAAAATAAATTTAATGTCAACTGACAATTTTACTTTATTAGACAAAATTTCAAAATATATTTATCATATCTGGCTTATAAAATAAATAATTATGTTAATTAATATTGCATCTGATTTTGTTAACATTTGTTTTTATGCTCCGGGCCGTTGGTCTATGCATTTGAATAAATGTCCTAGAAATTGAGTCTACGGGAAGAACTAAAAGATAAATGTAAATTCTATTGGGAGTCAGTACTATGCCAGAAACGATAAGATATCAAAGACACGTGTTCGTTACTATAGAATGACCGGCATTTATTTGTTGTATTTACATTTTGTACCAATATATTACTTTGTTTGACATTTTTTCTTAACTATTCAATTTCATTGTCATAAAATGTTTTGACATTAAGCCTAAAACTTAGCACACCCTTGGCATTCTAAAACAGTAAGGTACTTAAGAGACTATTGCACTGGTGAACAAACTTGCTCAACCCAGGCAAACACTACGAGCGCGGATCGTCATTAAACGACCCGTTGCGCGCGCCTCGTCGCGTAGCGCTCTCCACTGGAATCGCGTCGACCGACAACCATCGGTGTGTGTACAAGTGTCTGGCTTAGATTCGTCTACACTCTTGTATTCATTATTAAAGTTGACCAGAATACACGAATCTATTCTAAATCGTTAAAATAACTGCCAGGTTAGGCCTACAAAAATATGAAATAATTGTTTTTATGTAATTGCGTCACATAATCGAGATGCGAAAAACAATTTTCATTCAAATTTGAAGATAATAAATCATAATATGGGCCTATACAAAACAAGTAAATCTTGAATTTTAGTATTCATTTTTTTTTGGCTCCACACAGTTGCCTTTGTGAAGTGTTTCTAAGAAATCTATCATTGTTTTGATATACTCTGGTGTATACTTCGTTCAAGACATACCGTTATTGAACAACAAACCAAAACAAAACAAGTAACACATACTTTTTAATTCGTGTGACGTCAGTGTGTAGTGGGAGAATTAAATTGCTCTCACGAAGTATGGTAATATGCTAAAGAGTGAATTAATCAACTCCTTCATGAACAAATAATTACAAGACCTACATCACATAATAGGCCTAATCTATAGATCAATATGTTGAATAAGTAGCGCTAAAAAAAGCCGGATATTTTACCGAAAAATATTTTTTGTGACTATTACATAATACAATACGAAGTACAATAATTATCTTATACATTAACAATAATTGCCTAATCGACTCTAAAATATAATTTAATAATGTACACTTGACTCAGATTTGGACCTACTCTATGTATTGATAAACAAAGTAAAGTGTTAACTACAAAGGGAGTTGTGATTGCTAAAGTTGTGTCAGCACATATCGTCTTCATCATCATCATCATTATTATCATTAACATAATCATCATCACTGTCATCATTACTCGTGATGTTCAGCATTAACGTACGTCATCGTAATTATCGTCTTCATTGTTATTACTAACATTATCGTCAGTATTATTATCATCGGTATTATCATAGTCATCTTATCACTGTTAATCATAATAATCGTCATAACAATCATCATCATTATAAGTTTCAGGTTTGTAACACAAAAAACACCTACTTATTTGTCTAAAGTATAACAATGATCAGCATTATCATAATCAGTTTAGCATCATCATCCATCATAATCATTTCCATCATCATAATCATCAACATCATCACTCATCATCGTCGTCATCATAATCGTCACTCATCGCAGTCATGGTCACTATCGTCGACATCCTGATCATTATCATCATCATCGATCGTCATCATCGTCATCATTGTCAATCATAATCAATAATAATTGCAATCATGATCTTAAGAATCATAACATGAGCCGATTTCTATTTTTCTAGATATGTTGCTTAGAATTAATGGCTGTTTATTGCTAGACAACAACAATAGCTTATTAATAATTTTAATATTTTATACAATAATAACTTTAAAAAACTTGTTATTAGTTATACTGATGCTATCACAACACTCTAACTGAATGTAATTATAAATAAAGGCAAATTGCCGTATCTTAGAAGATTGGTCACGTAAATATACCTTGTCTGGTATAAAATTTTGAAAAAAAAACCTTCAATGGAAACACACCCCTTACATATTATCAGGGGTTTGCCAGGGGGGGGGGGTACGCGCCCCGTCGGGAAGAGTTGCCTCCGCCCATCCCGGTCGAGGAGAAAAAGCACAATTCGTCGAGGAGAAAAAAAAATTATATGTATTTTCTACATATTAGTAGACTCTAAAATCGATTAAATGAACGAAAAGACCATTGAGATATGAATTACTTTCCAAGAGCTTTAAATAAGTTAACTTCAAACATGAAAATGAATGACTAATCGAAACAATCAGTTTTTGGTGGAGATCTCTAGGTCCTCCGTTCAATTCCCATCGCTGCTCTCCTTGTGTTTCTGCTGGAGGGCTAAAATGCGCACCGTCTTTCGAATGAGACGTTTAAGTCGTTGGTCCCGTATGCATTATGGAATCCTATCATTTTTTATTTAAAAGTATGTAAAGAATATAGGACTAATAAATAATAATAATACATTTATATGCGCCAATTAAAAAAATATCAAAGGCGCTGTTTACACTTAGAGTTTGTTATATAAATATGTTTTAAAATTATCTTCAAATGAATCTATCTTTTACAGTGTATACAGTCGAAATAGTCGAATATTTTACAGTACATTCTTTTAACTGGAACTATTACCTCATTCTAATTATAAATTGAAAGCTTAAAACTTACTTATATGTACACAGCAGGAAATTCAAGTAGGCCTATTATGAAAACCATCCGGGACAATCAATCGACTGTTTGATTGGAGAGAAATCCCACAATCCATCCTCTACGCGATGTGGCGACAGCGTGATTGAGGAAACAGTATTCGACTAAAATGATAAAACTCCCCTGGTAAAACCAGTTGAAAATGATTATCATATGCAACTGAAGGAGGACGGTCTCTGAACTCACTCTGATCATTGTAGGCCTATTTACAAAAAAACAAAAACAAAAAAAAACCTATGTACAATGTACTACTAGCGAACATGACATTATCCCTAGCCGTAATGTAGAGAGAGTAATACGGAATTGACTCTAGCATTTGGAAGCTGAAATGTTACCAAGTGTGGTGTTTATGCAAATATCTATTTATACCAGTAAGAAATCGTGACAAAAATGTTTAAAATTGGAGAGTTATGCAACAAATACTGCAGATATCTAAATTATATTTCTATACCTTTTTACTTTAAATAATTCGTATAAAACTTGAGCAAAGCTTGTTCTAATAGAAAGGTAAAGCTGCAAGTCATAGCGAAATATTAAAGCATAGACCTAACTATAACGTTAGGAAGTATGTGGATAATAATGTTGTCATACCACATACTCGTCACTTAAATGGTTTGTTAGCAGCAAAAATAAACCCGATCGGTAGAAATATATTTACAATAGTAAAAATTATTAGTAGGGCCCTGTCAATGACTGCAGCTGCCTCCCTCCACTCGCGTGCCGAGTCCATATCAGTGTCTTTTCTACGCTTCAACTGGGCAAGAAAATCAAGCTGCGAAGATATATTGTTAATGCTTTCTTCCATGTTGCGCGAATAAGTTCGCTTTTGTTTTGGGCTTTCCAAGCCACCGTTTTGAAAGGGTTCTGATGAATCGTCATTAATCTTAGCTTTGGTCATTCTCTCATTCAGATATACCTTTTTACCGATCAACTCAGTTCGTTTAAGTTCATTACATGTATCTTCCTTGTAATAATGCTCACTAACGCTATCGTTTCTGAAGTCAGGAAGAGTAGCTTTCGGGCGACATTTGCCAACAAGTTTAGAAAGATAGCCGAAAATAAACTGTCGCATCCAAGGTGGCATCCGAATACAGTTCCGCTCCTTGTGGTACACATGCAGAATCCAAACGGACATAGCAACCGAAAGAGCAACCATCCCAATCATAACGATGAAGTATTTCCCTGTAAAATAAAATTTAATAGATTTTACTTGCAGTGTTTTAATAATTATATAATTAATTCAAATAGGTTTATCTTGTCTTTTTCAATTTTCAATTACAATTAAGTTTTGTTTTGAACTGCTGCAACTCTTTTCTACATTGCATCAGGTCTGCTGCTCGCTGAACTGAACGCTGTGACTGTGACGTAATTGGTTGGACGGATTAAACGTACAGTTAAATGTAACAGTTAAGTATGTGCAGTAACCAATGCAGTAAACAGAGATGATATTTGATATAAGTAATATGCGTTTTTGAGTTGAAAAGAAAAATGGGAGATACAATGAAGGTAATTAAAGTATACATGACGGACTAAATTTACAGTAATGTAGGCATGGATGGTAACCAATACAGTAATCAAAGATAGCAAAAATATGTTGGGAAAACACGAGGAAAAGGAAAATATTTAATACAGAATGAAGAAAATTGTATTTCTGCAAGCCAAAATATAAAACAATAATATATACCACCATCACCAATATTTAATAATACCACAGTTGATGACTATAAGAATAAAAACAATATTATTTGCACATACCTATGATTGGAAAGGTACCATCTGACGCCGGAGGTATTGTAGCAAACACTAACTGATTGAATACAATCAACGACAGCAGCACAGTTATCGAAAGATTCATTTTCTCTCCCGACTCGGGTGGCAGGTAAAATACCATAATAGACAATAATGAGATCAGAACATATGGTAAAATGAGATTGATAACATAAAAGTCCGACTTTCGAGATAAGAAGAAGCTATAGGTTAGGATTGTGAAGTTGTCCGGGCAGCATTTATATTTGACGGATTCTCGCTTTACCGGCACATTGATAATGTTCCACTCACCATTATCTTCGAATGAAGATAAATCCGCACTATTATTTATTGATCGTAAATCAACCTGGCGTATATCGTGCGCCCATGAGCCAAACGTTAGGGGACATGTCTGTGTGTCGAATGGGTAATAGGTAAGGTCTACTTTGCAATAACAAACATATATATAAGGTGTGAGGTATTTTACCGTGCCATTGGCCATAACGGTTGCAGGAAGATTTGGGTCATTGCTTCCATCTTCATCGACGCTGAAAAAGTATAGAAAAATAATCATAATCTTCTATTTCAATTGAAATATAATGTATAGGTATATGTTCATATTTAAAATGTATATGATAATAAAAGGCACAGGGATCTGTGTAAGGCCGCTTTTTTCGAGGGCAAATGATAGGCACCTAGGCCCTAATTGAAATAATAATCACTAAACAAAAAATAAGTTTAAACTGCATTCATATGATAAGTGCTCCAAAATGGTATTTAATAGCCTTACCCCATAGCATCGAAACATACAGTAAGGTATAGCGCTTCCCGAAAGAAAACACCAACCCCAGCTCAGCTCCCCTTACTGAACCCGATTTTCGCCCCAATCCATCCATGGCCTCTTTTGCAGAGGATATGTTGTGACAGTAAATGTTGCTGACTTTGTTTATTGCAGCACGACCAGTTACATTTCTAGGGGAGCTTATTTTGCCAGTTTGCCTTTTATGGATTCAGTGACCGAAGGTACATCCTGCAAAGGACTTCAGGATCCATAACCACAGGGTAACGGGTATGTATTGACCAATACACCGGTGTAACCTCCTACTCGTCTCAAAATATGTACTGGGTTCTTTAAAGTGCACATGATACAATTGAATACAATATTTACGGTTTATAGTCCTTATCCTCGAAAAGATTTGTTAAACCACCAGAAATATAGGCGAGCGTGCCGATTGAACCAGCGCCGATATTAAGGCTGTAGGCTGCGGCTCCAGAGCAGTGCATGTAGGCCTGTGCCCAACATGATCATCCTTTTAATCATTATTACACAGAGGCTTTTTGCATGATGAGAATTTTTTTTTAAATTCTCATCATTTAAAAACAATACACTCACCTGCTATACAGTACAATATCAGGCCTCCATAATTTGGTTGATGCTATTCGAATCACAGAAATGTTATTGAAGTCTCTTGCATTCCAAGTTAGAAATGGATCATACCAAGACTATATTTGAAAGAATACAAACGCAAACTCGTATTATCTTCGTGCGACTTTTTAGTTGTAGGCCAGACTCAGCGCGGGCTGGCGCAATTGACTGCACATCGTGACGGATTCAACAGTCGACGGTCGGCAAACGCAGTGCAAAGCGGCTCCACCTCTATTTGTCACAAGCGCGTTTCCTAATATTTTGGTCGATTTTAAGATAACTAACTTATTTCGTAATTACAAAAACACTTTAGTTATCTTAAATCAACCAAAAATAAATGAATATAGACTCAATAGAGCTTGTGGAAACTAACTTATTTTGTGATTATATAAGCATACCAGATCGGACCTTTCGGTCACTAAACCTACCTTATTTTATTTCTGTTTATATAAGCTTATGTCTGCTTAAAATGTTAAATTGAAGAAAATGAAGAAAGAGAAAAAATAACAAGTAATTATATTTTATTATAATCCCTTAGTAGTACCCTCATTTACCGACAATAGGTACAGTATTAATTAAGATTATATTAAGAATATCTTTAAATATTATATTCCTGCAATGAATTACAAACAAGAGCTTTACTAAATCCGATATGTAAATCTGATAGTCCCTTAACATAAATTATGGGGGTTTTAGTCCCATTGATGTATTCCATTATATCTGTCCCATTTATTAGTTTTAATGAAGTTTCTGATTGAATAGAATCTCTATTATAATAAAATAAATCAGCGTTAATTCTACTGCATAACAAGTGCGTATGACATCTGCATTCGACTCTTGAAATTAAAATGAGAGGCCAATATTATTCATTTAATTACGTTTGAAACGTTTTGCCTTTACCGTTGACGCAAACTCTCCTATTCCAGAGGGTGAATCATTTAACTTTAACAAATAAATGGAATTTGAACGTTTTAAATTTATGTTAGTCGTAGGAATCAATTTGTTTCTAAATACTGTAATTGCAAAACTCTGAAAAAAAAACCGCATTTGAACATTACTATGTATCATATACTTTACTACGCAATGTCGGTATTATTTACTTGAGCCAAAAGATAAGAGAATCAACCACAAATTTAGACAATGCTAAGGACTTTTATTGTTTTTTAAAGGACAAATAATTCATTTTCCAGTGGGAAATGGTTTGCGCATTATCGGCTATTATCTTTGAACGAGTTTACTGCTTTAATGTGCACGGTAGCCTATTAGAGTTCCATCCATTGGAACAATTCTTACTCGACTCGTTTTCCAATTACGTAAAATTACACTAAAACCTTATATGCATTTAACATTCATGATTTAGAAAAAAAAATACATAGATTGGAATTAATATAAAAATTACTTAAGGCTAATTATTTACCTGTCGTAACCAGACACTTAATGTTATTTGTTGCTTTATCTCATCCTGTAACAAAATAAAAGAAAGGGTAGTTAATTTGCATTTCATAATATGAAAATAATAATAAATAATAATAATAATAATAATAATAATAATAATAATAATAATAAATAATAATAATAATAATAATAAAGCATCATTCCACAACCACCAAGTAAGGATGAGTCACTTTGGATGAGGGCGCTCGATATACTCAATTCAAATCAATTTTACTTTTTTGGTACAGAAGTAAACCAACAGATGAACTCCCTGTACAAACGTCATCTTCCAATGTTGCACAAATATTATTATTTAACTTAAAAAGCTATTCTTTAATAATTCTACCCTATATATTATATAAAGATTTACCAGCCAATCTATACATATTATAAGAGATTTCATCAAAGAAGCCGATAAAGAAAACTTAGAAAATGCTCGAGTATGAGAAATGATTAGTTATAAATGATTTATACGGCCGTTGAACTGACATTTTTATCATTACAATCAACACAATCACGAGAAAGAATGTAACGTAATTGTACAATAACACTGAAATATTATTTTTACACAAAAACATGGAAATATATATAAATAAATTATAAATGCTTCTTTCCTACAGTCACGTTATATTATTAGTTTTTCCTTTCGTTGTTATTAGTAGTTTTAGTAGAATAAAAATCTTTTCATTTGTTACTAGATTTAATGTAAATACTTATGTGTGTTGATTACAAATATGCTAGTTAGATTTGAATATATTCATGACATGTTTGTCTTGACCATGGATATTAAAATATACATTGCCGTAAAGAACAGTATACATCCGGCTTGTAAAATAAATGAATTCATATTCGTCAAATGATAATTCCTCAATTTGCAGTATCCATACTTCTTTTTCACGACCTAATTTTCTGCTTCAACCTCGTTTAAATCATTGAAAATCTTTATAAATCATTTTATTTCAAAACTTACAAAATCGATGATATGCGCCGGAACTACTTCGTGCATGACGATTGTTGTAGTTGATTCGTCAAGACTCGGTCGAACACAATTTGTATAGTTTTTAAATAATTGCTGAACCAGGTAGCGTGCATCACCACAGACATTGCCTACAATTACAAGGAATGACGATATTAAAAGGATATTTCCTTTAATTATCTCATTGCATTGGACATATAAAGAACACTATATCATTAATATACTTCAGGAGAATGAGCGTACATTACTTCCATGGTTGTGTTGATTCAAACCATCTGAAATAATTGTTAGTATTCCCCTCTAACGACAGATCCTGGATCCTCCCATGCACAGAATCGTGGAGTGAACTTTTATGGTTGATGTACTCCACATTATTGTTTGATAAATATTAGGCAAATGGTTAAATTTTGATGCTTCTTTTCTAATTTTGCAACGAAATTATACCTTTTCTTTAGTTGTCAGTTTAGTATTAATTGCTATATTGTTCTTTACAAATCTTATTGTTAAGAAATGGTTTATCTATTATTTGCATCTGTTGTTTTCTTTTCTTCTAGTCTTTCAAAAGGCTTGCTAAGGAGGGACATTTTAACCTTTTTTAGCGAACTTGTTAAAAAATAATATTGTCAGACGAGGGCGGAAATATTTTAAATAAAATTTAGTTTTTTTTTTTTTTTTTTTTTTAGCAAAATGGAGAAATAAAATAAAATTGTATTGTTGAATGTAAACAGTGTAGTAATAAGATTGATAAATGCTTTAAATCTATATAATTAAGAAAGAAATATATATAGGCCTATATCTTATATTTTGGAGATTTTGGGGGAGCGGAGGGTCTGTCTCTTATACACATCTTTGGAACAATTCTTACTCGACTCGTTTTCCAATTACGTAAAATTACACTAAAGCCTTATATGCATTTAACATTCATGATTTAGAAAAAAAAATACATAGATTGGAATTAATATAAAAATTACTTAAGGCTAATTATTTACCTGTCGTAACCAGACACTTAATGTTATTTGTTGCTTTATCTCATCCTGTAACAAAATAAAAGAAAGGGTAGTTAATTTGCATTTCATAATATGAAAATAATAATAAATAATAATAATAATAATAATAATAATAATAATAATAATAATAAATAATAATAATAATAATAATAAAGCATCATTCCACAACCACCAAGTAAGGATGAGTCACTTTGGATGAGGGCGCTCGATATACTCAATTCAAATCAATTTTACTTTTTTGGTACAGAAGTAAACCAACAGATGAACTCCCTGTACAAACGTCATCTTCCAATGTTGCACAAATATTATTATTTAACTTAAAAAGCTATTCTTTAATAATTCTACCCTATATATTATATAAAGATTTACCAGCCAATCTATACATATTATAAGAGATTTCATCAAAGAAGCCGATAAAGAAAACTTAGAAAATGCTCGAGTATGAGAAATGATTAGTTATAAATGATTTATACGGCCGTTGAACTGACATTTTTATCATTACAATCAACACAATCACGAGAAAGAATGTAACGTAATTGTACAATAACACTGAAATATTATTTTTACACAAAAACATGGAAATATATATAAATAAATTATAAATGCTTCTTTCCTACAGTCACGTTATATTATTAGTTTTTCCTTTCGTTGTTATTAGTAGTTTTAGTAGAATAAAAATCTTTTCATTTGTTACTAGATTTAATGTAAATACTTATGTGTGTTGATTACAAATATGCTAGTTAGATTTGAATATATTCATGACATGTTTGTCTTGACCATGGATATTAAAATATACATTGCCGTAAAGAACAGTATACATCCGGCTTGTAAAATAAATGAATTCATATTCGTCAAATGATAATTCCTCAATTTGCAGTATCCATACTTCTTTTTCACGACCTAATTTTCTGCTTCAACCTCGTTTAAATCATTGAAAATCTTTATAAATCATTTTATTTCAAAACTTACAAAATCGATGATATGCGCCGGAACTACTTCGTGCATGACGATTGTTGTAGTTGATTCGTCAAGACTCGGTCGAACACAATTTGTATAGTTTTTAAATAATTGCTGAACCAGGTAGCGTGCATCACCACAGACATTGCCTACAATTACAAGGAATGACGATATTAAAAGGATATTTCCTTTAATTATCTCATTGCATTGGACATATAAAGAACACTATATCATTAATATACTTCAGGAGAATGAGCGTACATTACTTCCATGGTTGTGTTGATTCAAACCATCTGAAATAATTGTTAGTATTCCCCTCTAACGACAGATCCTGGATCCTCCCATGCACAGAATCGTGGAGTGAACTTTTATGGTTGATGTACTCCACATTATTGTTTGATAAATATTAGGCAAATGGTTAAATTTTGATGCTTCTTTTCTAATTTTGCAACGAAATTATACCTTTTCTTTAGTTGTCAGTTTAGTATTAATTGCTATATTGTTCTTTACAAATCCTGTCTCTTATACACATCTTGACTGTGACGTAATTGGTTGGACGGATTAAACGTAACAGTTAAATGTAACAGTTAAGTATGTGCAGTAACCAATGCAGTAAACAGAGATGATATTTGATATAAGTAATATGCGTTTTTGAGTTGAAAAGAAAAATGGGAGATACAATGAAGGTAATTAAAGTATACATGACCTGTCTCTTATACACATCTATCGATTAAATGAACGAAAAGACCATTGAGATATGAATTACTTTCCAAGAGCTTTAAATAAGTTAACTTCAAACATGAAAATGAATGACTAATCGAAACAATCAGTTTTTGGTGGAGATCTCTAGGTCCTCCGTTCAATTCCCATCGCTGCTCTCCTTGTGTTTCTGCTGGAGGGCTAAAATGCGCACCGTCTTTCGAATGAGACGTTTAAGTCGTTGGTCCCGTATGCATTATGGAATCCTATCATTTTTTATTTAAAAGTATGTAAAGAATATAGGACTAATAAATAATAATAATACATTTATATGCGCCAATTAAAAAAATATCAAAGGCGCTGTTTACACTTAGAGTTTGTTATATAAATATGTTTTAAAATTATCTTCAAATGAATCTATCTTTTACAGTGTATACAGTCGAAATAGTCGAATATTTTACAGTACATTCTTTTAACTGGAACTATTACCTCATTCTAATTATGGATTGAAAGCTTAAAACTTACTTATATGTACACAGCAGGAAATTCAAGTAGGCCTATTATGAAAACCATCCGGGACAATCAATCGACTGTTTGATTGGAGAGAAATCCCACAATCCATCCTCTACGCGATGTGGCGACAGCGTGATTGAGGAAACAGTATTCGACTAAAATGATAAAACTCCCCTGGTAAAACCAGTTGAAAATGATTATCATATGCAACTGAAGGAGGAA
>NW_022716829.1:3162646-3174279 GCF_011630105.1 Anneissia japonica
GTTTCTTTACAGTCAGCCATATATTAGTCAATAATGTGAACACTCACTACGGACACTTGTTGCTTGTCTACTTGATCAACGTCACGTACATTTCAGCGTGTGTCTTAGCATGGATGTACTGTATATATTTATTTATTTATTCATTTATTTGAACATACACCTTTGAATCGGTGGCACTCAATATCAATTGGTGCGTTCGTACAAACAAAAACAAAAAAAAAGGGTAAAATTTAACAAACAAAATAAATAACAATCGACTGTAAATAATATTACAAAATTAAAGAAAGGTAGAAAAATAACATATGAAATTAGATGAGATCACATTTCACATCGCATTTCATACTCAGAAATACTTTACAGGTCAACTATAAAGTAAATGCTTAAAATAACTAACCTACAAAATATAAAATCTAAAGATGAAAAAGCCTTACAACAAAAATATAATACCAAGGTAGACCTACTAAACTTAAGGAATACAGACTACGATGTAGAGTCCACTTGTGGTTAAAAAAAAAAAAAAAAAAAAAAAAAAAAAAATAACATTACATTTACAGTAAACTATTGTTGTGAATTTTTTAGTTGTGAGCGTTTCTCCCAAGCATTCATGATGTATTTTTTACAGAAATTCTCAAAAATAGAGGTAGATTCATCACAAATAAAAACTGAATCTCCTCCTAAAACATATTGAAGTTTAATATCGTCATTTGTTGTTGAAAAAAGCGTCCCTGTATCATAATCGTTACAGAGTGGAAGGTCATTTTCAAGATTTGTTAAATGTTGTTTTCTAACGATATTATAAGCGGGAAATTTAGTAAAAAATGCTTGACATCTTCAATTTCTCCACTTTCATAGTACAGGCAATAGGCAGTTTTCGCTGCATGACGGTAACCTTAACGTTAACGGATGACGTCATAATTTATTCATCTTGAGTTGCGAGCACGTTAATTTCAGGATTTTACGTGCTTGATGTATGTTAGTTACGGGTTTGCGCATGCGTATTTCGATTTGTTTACAAAAGGGGCGGAGCTATCGCGCTATCGCGCTACATGTTGGATACTAACGCTAAATTTAAGTTAACGTCGTGCGCGAAAACTACCTAATGTATGTCCTTATCTGTGTAACGTATGCGTTTGTCGTTGATAGCAACTTTAGATCTACTTTCATAGTTTGATATTCCTCCCGAGCACAAATTTACGCATTTTCTTTTTTTTATTTTTTTTTATTTTTTTTTTTATGTCAGTTGGTTTTGTTTATTATACAAATTTGATCTAACTTCTCTGCCATCTTAGGCTAGAGCGCCCTCAGGTTGTTAGTATACAATTACTTAAATCCTTACAAATCCCAGCATTACCGATAATTCATCTGGTTTTACTTATTGACTGGACACTGTGTAGCTATAACGGGAAATTTTCAGTGTTGGCAAACCAAAACCAGACAGCATTACAGACTTTAACAAATGCGCACACAGCGTACGCACTTGAGAATATGCCTGCATCATTAGAACGCCAGTAAAACCATAAGCGGTTTGGAAGTTTAAAATGATTGGTACATGGGCGGTTGTGTAGTTCTGATGGCCTAAAACGGGTCTCACACGTTGCGATTTTACTACGATATCGTAAGCTTGCATATGACTATATGTGTCTTGTCGTACACATAATATCTTGCCCCAACTCCCTCTCACCAAACGATGTTAGACTAAATTTATTGTAGCGCAGCTTGTCGTACGCAAAAATCGCAAACTGTGAGACTGGGTTAAAGTCGATGGGCGTTACTATTTTAGCAATATGCATAAATTTCTCTCAGTAATATAAAAAAAAAGAAGAAAAAAATCAACTTCCACCAAGATGCGAAGACGGAAGGCTTTCGTGGTAAATTAAAGGATCAATAGCTTTTAAAAAATGTGAACAGGCCTGACGTCATTTGAACGTATCTGACGTAACAACTAATAAAATAATAATAACTACTATACAAAATAATACCCTATCTATGGCTACACCCTCGTCTGCGCACATGGCAAATCATTATATAATATAATATAGGCATACCTCTAACAGAGCGTGGTAATACCGAAGTCATGTAATTAAAAGGAAGTTTCTGAAGTCATGTGAAGAAATAATGGTGTTAATGGTGATCGGAAATTAATTTCTAAATCATTCTGAAATAACTTATTTTTGTGTACGGCGTGTAAAAACGTATGCAATTCTTTGAGCTTCAGTGAACTGAATTTGTCAATTTAAACTAGACATTTCAATACGGGAACGTTGTCACCCTGAATACGTTATTATAAACACTTATGTTACATTTAATTGTAATCAATGCCAAGCGATATCCCATGATTAATCACGTGATGAATACATGTCATATGCCGAGAATTGATGCCTTCTTCATTATAGATAATCTATTGTGCAAATACCAAGAGTCACGAAACACTGCAGACATTATTGAGGAATTAGATTCTGAAACAAGAACTTCAAGTCTGATTGTGTCAAATGCGGGGCGCCGTTTGGGACATTCGCTATTTTGTCGACAAAATACCTTTTTGTTCCGACAAAATGCTATGTTGTAGACAAAATGTATTTTGTTACCATACGATCATGATTTTGTAAGACAAATATATTTTTTTTTGTCAACACAAAATGCCATTTTGTCGGCAAAATAGCATTTTTTTTGTCCATACGGTAAAACGATCCAAATTAATGATGAAAGAAATTGTTTGGCGATAATGGGCACACAAGAGTGGCCGGATGGGCAGTGCTACTAAAAATGCACCGCGCATAATAACTCCAAAATTGAAACAGGGGTGATATAAAGCAAGGTTGGCGACCAAAAAAACCGTCTACCTGACACATAACTAACTATAAGAAGGGTGGGTGGGTGAGCTTTTTCTTAAAAAAAAAAAAGCAGATTACCACAAATTAGCGAATGTCCCAAACGGTGCCCGTAGTCAAAATATAAAAGCTTCCGAAATACTGAATGAATGATCTTTTAAATGAACTTTTGATAAAAAAAAAAAAAAAAAAAAAAAAAAAAAAAAAAAAAAAAAAAATGCAAAATTATCTTCCATCGTTTGTTATTGTATCGTACCGACTATCCACCGGTAGAGAGACTGAATATTATCATTAGTGTGTAGGCCCTATGTAAGTAGGCCCTATATTTAATTTTAGAAAAATTGAGATAGTAACAACTGGAGAGGGCGTTGTTAGGCTTGGCTCGATGACCGTCAGCCTCTCTCAATATAGCATGATTGAGTGGGATTAAGGCGGGTTCAGTTAATACAAAGAGAAGGTTACGAAGGCTGGCAGAGATAGCAACATCAAAGTATGTTTTTTCAATGTAAGACAGGTAAGACAGGTTCGATCCACTACAATAGACCGAATTAGCGATCAACGCTGTTCAGCTATAGTGGGTATTCGAACCAAAACACACACGAAGACAGGCGATTTACACAGTAATTTAAGAAAATAGCCTTTATTAAAACGTCTCATACACGCTTTGTGTGCAAAGTTGAGCATGATTTAAATTAACAGAAACCATTGTTACATGTATATGAATGTAACGTCATCTTTTCTCTACGATTGCGTATGCCAAATGTGAAATATAACGAGAATAAATCGTACTATTTTGGAAATAAAACGTACATCGGTCGCGTCAGCCTGTGTTACAGCACGACGGCGACGGCAGCCGTGTATTCACTCACAGTGAATCATGGCGTCGGTCGATGAATGTGCTTGTTTCAAAACTCATGAAATGTGTTGTACTTGCAGATTTCAAGGAGAGCTAAGTTATTCAAAATGATTGAATAATGTTCCTAAATTCACACCAATAACTTTGGCAGACTGGATGTCTAAACAAGTAAAAGACTTGACGACAGCACGGAGCTGAACGTTTACAGTCAGGCCTCACTCAATCATCACATCCAGCCATGTCGCGTTATCGTGCAACAAGTGGCAGGGGCCGAAGCCTAGCCTGTAAAAACTCTACGTATATTTAACTTAATTTTACATAAAAAGACAAATGTCTTCTGATAGTCCAATGAACCTTCCTTAACCGACCAATGTTTTAAAAAGTATCTTAACCGCGTACTTTTTTTTTGCTTGTTTTCCTGGACCATACAAAAACTCGCAACGTTATAGAATAGGACTTTTAGGCTCTGTTTATAATTTTATACCCACTCGGCCAAATTGTGATGACGACATCTTTCGTCGCTAGTACGGTCTATTGGAGCACGTAGTCAACAAAAAACAAGCGTTACGACAAAACAAGAAAACAAAACCATAAATGGTGAATGAACTTTAGGGAATGTAGCCCCCAGTTGTACAGCAATGTACTGCAGAGTTAAATCGGTGGCTGCGCTTAAATTGGATGGAATGAATGAAGGCTTATATAGTGAAGTCTCTTTATGAGGATTAGAGAGTGGATTTGTAGTTAGTCGTGAGCTAAAAATATCTGCGACAGGGTTTTAACCTAGTGTATGTATGTTGAATAGTTGAAAGGTTACACTAGGACCCTCAGAGAACCTTTCGGAGTGTCAATTAAACTGACCAATAAGAACAACGCCAGGAACACACGCACGTGCCACAAACACACATGTTTAAGTACGTTTACGCTTAAACGTTTATTTTGACGGTCCATGGGATCTTAGTAACAATATCCAGGGGGCGGGGTTTAGCGTCTACGAGATTTTGGAACAATCTCATAATTGAGATTTAACAATTGTTCAATGTCAATTACTTCAAACGATTACATAAACTTTACAAATTAGACTAGTACCAGGCAGGGGTGCGCGCCAGCGGGGGGGGGGGGAGGGCCCCCGCCGGGGGGGGCTTCCCCCCCCCCCCCGGTCGGGGAGAAAAAGCACAATTCGTCGGGGAGAAAAAAAAATTATATGTATTTTTTTTACATATTAGTAGACTCTAATATCGATTAAATATGCATTTGAAACCCCTAAATTGTCGAAGTTTTCGGGGGCTTCGCCCCCAGGACCACTTTCTGAACCTTTTATTCGAAGCTCGACCACACCCACTTTGCTTTCGTCGGGGAAATTTGACCCCTCGTCGGGGCACCGGCCCCCCCGTCGGGGACCTCAGCCTCCCGTCGGGCAAATCCTGGCGCCACCCCTGGTACCAGGCCATCTCAGGCCTACGTTCACTAATATTCTTATTTTACTGTTGTGTGTTTCTTGTACTTATGTTATTATATGTTTTTGTTTGTTTGTTTTTCAACTACTGCTGTATAATCCTTTTGCGCTGCTTGTGGTTTTCTAACATTTGCTGCGGTATCAACTACCGGAATTTGTTAATTTAAATTTCAATATTATATATTCATAAATAATTAGGCCATTTGCCTATTTTATACATGCAATATAACTAAATAATAGTGAGAATTGTGGAAAATTGACCTTTCCGATAAGGTCAATTAGTCTCAACAACTGACCAATCAGAATGGGTCCAGAAATACTTGCATGCCCCACAATGTTTTATGTACGTTTACGCTTTGCTGTCGTTATTAGGTCTGTTACCGAGTATCCACCACAGTTCTGCTGATTTATTTATCGCAAATTTAAGGAAAAATTGAAATGTAGGCCTACAGAATAATTTAAAATAATAATATTAAAAATGTTAATATTAAAAATACTCCAGTTATATTACTTAAAATAAAAAAAGCAGGAGAACACATTACAACGTTAAAATACAAAAACGGAAATGTACAAATCAATAACAATCAAAAAGGGCATAATTAAAGGAGACATACAAATGAACAATACTGACTACTTATACTGAATAACGCCTACAGGATTTGTTTAATATTTTGATTCTAGGGTTGTAGGTGGATTCGTATTTTGCTAATTATGTCTTGATTATGATAGCTTATTAGTAAAATAACCTTCTGCGTAGAAAATAAAAAATAATATATTTAAAAGTATTTTACCCTTAAATCATAATATGAGAAAATGTATTTCGTCTTCAAAAAACAAATTCTGTCCTTCAAATCAATATTCAGATTTCGTCTTGCATTAATCTTACGATTGTGGGTAGAATTGCTGAAAGTGGTGAGAATCAATTTGAAATATGAATTTAAATTAATAGAAAGGTAGCTTTTCAATATCAATAATAGTTTTTCAGGGAAATTGCGATTTTCATATTCACTGAACTCGTAATTCATAGAACTTTTAATTCCGGATTTTTTGACGGAGCTTTGTCAATTAGGGCTCGCAACATTTTGGAATCACCTTTCCATAAAACATCAAAGAAACAGAGTCAATACAATTTTTAGAAGCCGGTTAAAAGGTCACATTTTTTTTTAAGAGACTTATTATGGACACCCCCACCAAGAATATGGTCAATGTATATATATTTGGCGCTATATAAATATTACTGATTGATTTGAATGTGCCAGATTGTACTGATGATCATATAGCCTTATTATTATTATTATTATTTATTATTATTATTATTATTATTATTATTAACGTTGTTATTCTTTAAAGTGCTTCCACTTCGTAACCAAAATATAACACACGATATATACACGGCACAGGTACCAGCACAATTAGACTTGCCACAAGTCCCTTATTAATAGTATTATTTTAAATACTGTGAAGGCTATTGTGGATAACAATAAAACAAGATCGACTACTAACATGTCTATTAGTATATTATTATGTTGTTTTGTAGTATTGTAAACAAAATTTTTGAAACCCATTCTTATAAGTCACCAAATCATACATTTCTACCAACCTTTAATACTAAAAATAAAAATCAGTACACCCTTTTATGTACTGAAGTACCTATTAGTATTTACATTAATTGCATACTCGCAGCATTTTACTTTCTATTAGAAACTGCTAGTATTATTATTTTTTTCTCATTCTGGACAGCGCCACCAACAAGCAAGTTAATTTTGAGACAGGAAAAAAGAAATCGAGTATAGGACGCCAAATAAATTAGGTATGGCACACAATTAAGAGTGAGTAACCCAAAATTAGGGCCTGGAACTCAGGCTACAGCACAATTTAAGCCGTTAGTAGGCCTATCCCAGGTGCAGTGGTTAAAACTTATTTACAGAAGGCTTAGCCTTATTTGACAATACTCTACAGAGTGGAGTTGGATTCAGCATTGATCCAATACATTAATTCAGATCCAATTATGCTTGATATCCAGGTGAATTTCAGAAAGCCATCCGATTATCAATTTCGTTTTATCTTATTAGCTGTACATTTTATCAACTGATGAACGATTAAATTACCGTATATTATATTGATTATTGAAGACGCCTGACTTTCTTGTCTTTATTTAATGACCTGACGGGGCGGGGGTTAAATTTATACGTGTCTGTTGTGAGGTGGGGTGAGGGGATATTTAGATGTCATGGGAGTGGTGATATTATTTTGTATTTTTAATTTTATTATTTAATTTTTATTATTTTCAAAATATATTGAATAATTAAGATAAATAAATAAAGAAGTGTGTGTTCACTTACTGAAATTCGCCTCATATATATTTTAATATTAGTTTTAATGAAATTTACTGTGAAAGTACTGTGATACTTTTATGTTTTTTGTTTTTTGTTTTTTTTTTTTGGGATTGATTGATTTTGCCGAGCAACTTTATATTATGGCTATAGTGTGGTCCCACGGAAAATGCTCGCAGCTTAACCAGCATTGAACGGTGCGTAATTCAGTTAATAAGCATGAATCACACGAACGCTGGGGCTCAGCTTCGATTTCAAATAAGTTAATATTATTAAAATCTGAACAACATTATACCCACATTAAAATACCAGTAACGCACGATCACAAATAACTTTAATTCGCACATAATCTGCACCTTTTAAATTGAATCCTATAAACGTATAGCTGTTGAAATGTGAGCATATATCAAAATAAGAAACCTAAAATATTGTGCACCTTTTCTGAAGAGAGTGACTCCAGCGATCCCAAGTTCACATGGGTAGTAAAAGAAGCCGGAGTAGGCCTAGATCTGTAGCTGTTATGTGGCACGAAACCTCCAACTGCGAACCCTGGATCAGCGGTTGCTCCAGAAATTTGCCAAAAATGGGTCCGACCGAAGGCCCCCCCCCCACCGAGGGGGTGGGGGGCCTTGAATCCGCCATTGCTCAAAACATTCTTTATCCAAAATAGTCATAATCACTAAAAATGGGCATCAAATCACATCCTGAACACAAATGTATGCACCCTCCCTACCTAGGGAAGGGCGCATATCTGTTTTGAAAGGTGGGGTGCGGAGACATTTCGTGAGTCCACGCCAATCTCTAGATGGCCAGAAATGATATTTTTAGTCAAATTCATCATCACCACATCAAGGGTATATATAGTCAAAAAAGCTAGCAGGGGGTGGGTGGGGGAGGTGTAGCCGCGCTTTTAGACTACAATATTAACGATTGGCAATCAAATAACGCGTTATTTGGATAGGTAATTTATTATTTTTGATCCGACGACGTCGTCACGGCGTCGGTCGATGGGGGTCTAGCCCTTTCCCGCTGTCGCCATCACTGCCCTGGACCCTCCATGAGGGAAGATGCAAGTAATTTCCTCAGATAATTGAAACAACATTTTTACAGTTTGACATTTCCATTTCCCGGGGCGTCTACAGATACTTATTTACTATAGTGATTTTGGATCCCTCCTCGGGGAATCTTTGGCGTCGCCACTGGTTTAGCTGGAGAAATATAATCGATTAAAACGTCATGTTCTATAAGAACATTAATACAAAGTACCACCACCAATACTTTGAGTTGACTATTTTTTTTATTACTATTTTTATCTTATATTATTATTTTTAATGAATTTGTTTGATGGAATGTTGTCATTTGGCTTTATTTACCGAACCTTTTGTTCCGTAATGATTTTTTCTTTTCAATTTTCTGTTGATTTTGGTCTTTTGGATGCACCATTATGTTGAATGTGTGCCACTGTAATAAAGGTGATTCCAAATAAAAACTAAACTGAACTAAACAGAGGCAGCCAGTAGAGCATGGAATAGACACGAGTGGCGATATAATGCATTTACCTTCAACCAGAAAACACAATTTAAAGAAGATAATAAGGCATAGGCCTATCCATATACAAACTACTGTACGCCATTTGAGGTAGAACGTGTGTGGAATCAATTGCGTCCAATCGGATTCAAATCTCCTATTAAGCCCCAGTGGCACATTCGTTAGCACGAGACCCGTGTTCGAATATCGATTTATTCACTCCCGTAATATTTTGTTTATCTTTACTTAGCGTTTACAATTTGTATATACACATCAATCATTTCCGTAAGACGGTTATTCTTTTACGTGTAACAGTCTTATATATAATACACATTCATTTCAATAATTCGTAATTGGTATGCACGGTTGGTATGCTATTATAATCAACGATAGATAGAATTATGGATTAATTCAAAAACAACATGGCAATCACGTCAAGTGATGGCTTAGGTGAAAATCAAATTACACTTTAATTCGTGTAACACCAGGAGCAATTTAGAAAATGGTAAATTGCAAGTTCGATTATATCGAGCAGACTAACCACTTAGATAAAGGATCGTGTATAGAGTCTTCTCGTTCTAGTCTCTGTGATTCGGTCTCATTTACCCTTACTCGTGTGTTTGTGCCTTGAAGACGAGGAGCAAGTGTTGCGACGTAAAGCCGGGCACACGCTTCGTCGTACGACGACAGTACGGCCGTTGATCGACGAATCCAACTCCGCTCCCTGCTGCGATTGACGGAGCACCGTCTGCTGATTATCGGTGGAAGTGTGAAGGGATCTTCATTTTAACGATTATTTTTTTCTAAATCTATCCACATTCATTATGTATACATTGTATTTTAACTTTTGGAAGTTTATGCTTACTCGTGTAGGCTAATAATTATAAATGGTTTTTCAAATAATATTAGAAATGTATTCTGCATGAATCATCAGTTAATTATTTTGAGCTTAATAATCAATTAAATTTCTTTCATCTCGAAGCTCATAGACTGTGGCTCTAAGTTTATTTATGCTTTAACATCTCACTCCCCCATGCATAAAATGTATTATAAACCAATCGTGATCAACATTTGACCGTAATGTAATTCCTCTTCCATTTTATGCATTTATTCCATCGTGTAAGAATTTTCCAATAGTGCATATAGTATTTCCTAATAAGTTGGATTATATCTTTAAAAAAAGATCATGCTAGGTACTGTATACGGTATATTATATTGTCATTGATCCAACTGTTTTTGTGTATAGTTATTATTTATTTAAAAAACGTATAATCTGTACTTTTCTATATTGTATCAATTGTAAAGCATTTTAATTGTTTTGAAAGAACACCAGCAGCTTGGCTGGAAGGGTTCCAATCTTTAAATATTGTTTATATACATAAATAAAAAAGTGACGTATTTTAGTGACATTGAAAACTGAATTCATTAATAAAATTGACACCTAGTAAGTATAAGCTGACAATTCTTGGCTTAAAAATATATATTGTGCCTTCAATAAAAAGTAATTAAGAGTACCGGTACCCCATAGCTGGAAGGGTCACCTTCTTTAAATATGGTTTAAATTCTTTAAAAATATATAAATCCAGATTCAATGCAATATACTTGTTTTAATGTTCTATTTTGGGGGTTATAGAATGGATAAGATCAATTTTATTTTCATATCTAAATGAAAAAAGTATGAAATAAAATTATTGGCCTGCTACATTAATTAAAGCTAAAATACTGCAGTTGTCAAACACCATAAGTGTTTCAGACTCCTCTGTTTGGGTAAATAAAAATGAAACGTTCCTATAAGCTCCACCCCTTATACATTGTGGCTAACGTCCCTCAAAACGACAGCGTAAACGTACGTAAACACATGCGTGTTTGGGACATGCGTGTTTGCGGGGACAAGCGCGTATTCCTGGACTTGTTCTGATTGGTCAGTTGTTAAGTTCGACATTCCAGGAAGGTTTACTGCAACACAATCTGAGCCTAGACTTTGGGTTGCCCGGGTTTTGATCACATTTAAAAGAAATACAGACGGTAACACGTTGTTAGATTGATCGTGTATATGCCATGTCCTTTAGGATAACCTTACGAGATGGCATATTGTCGATTAATGTGATGTTATTCCATGTACAGCCAACATGGAAAAAACCGTCGCTAATAGGTTCAAGCAGTACAGGTATAAATACGTATATCGTAATGGAAAAAAGAAAGATTCAAGATAATTAGATTAATTAAGACAATCGGAGATATTGCATCAATATTCACATTTGATTTGAGACTGAAAATCAATAAACACGAAAAGAAAATAGCGTAATCAAAAATAGTCTTTTTTTCTGTGAATATTTAAACCTATCGTAGATATGCATCAATTATTGATGGTGTAATATATCTATACCTATATAACATACTGCTTAGTCCTCATTAAACCTTTTACCATCGATGCTTTTGTTTATTGATAGGCTTAATCGGTTTTCCATAACTTTTAGATACATATCCCTGATGTATATCACTTACTTACGCTGATGAAGTCCACAGGAGTGGACGAAATATTCGTGAACATAATAAATTATGTTCCAAAAACACGTCAACCTGACTTTTGTTTTTTCATTGTTATCACATTCCCAACTATATTTGATAATAAGCAG
>NW_022716829.1:3175365-3178665 GCF_011630105.1 Anneissia japonica
TTTTCCCACATGTTGAAGTCGACACCTAATAATGTACATCTCTAGGGGGAAAATCTTCCAAAGGGCGCCGATGTTATTACAATAATTTTGAAATAAAGTATCTATATTGAATGAGTACGGGGAGATATTGATTTTAATGTTGGCTCGATTATTATGTTTCGGATATGTATGAAACGCAATATGATATTGATTTGGCCTGTATTCATAAAGTCTGAAATAAGGCTACTCACCAATTCCTCAGTCAATGTTGAATCCAATGGGAAAGTGATTATAAATAATTACGGTGGTAAGTTAGGATCTTTTCATAAAGGTCTAAAACTAATCTGACCATGGCGCCTCCAAATGAAAATTGTGCACATTATTCATCGTAGCCAAATACGGTAGATTTTTTTTTAGTATTCACCCCAAACAAGATTTTAAAAAGCCACATTAGATAAGAGCAAAGACCATAAAACTGCAAGAGGTCCGACTGCCCTTATTTTGTATACAGACAATGAACGTTAAAAAGTACTTCCACGAAGGGGCGTGTCCTTCATAAGAACGTAAAAGGCGTTCGCATCGAACGCGTGCTGCGTTTCGAATTCCAGCATACATTCTATAGACGCGCAGCACGCGTTCGATATGAACGCGCTTTACGTTCTTTTAAAGGCCACGTCCCTTTTGGGTAGTACTTTTTGAAATAGGATTGCGTTCTAAAGAATCCCCGGCAGTCGGACCTCATGCAGTTTTATACTCTTAGATAAGAGCCTGCCCATGGGTCTATTTCACATTTATTTTATATTAGATTGCAATATAATAGATATTGGAATGTAATGTATCATAGCTAAAGTTTATTGCCTCGTGTAAGTGGGAATGACAGAAATAGGGAGTTTTCGCAGCCTACGAAAACGATAACACGGTTACTCTTCCCCTGCAGTAGCATACGGTACTGTATTTGTCACAAAGTAGACGATTCATGCCTTTTGGATGAATCAAGGATCATATTCATCTCATACAGCATATTGTCAAGAACATTTTAGGCACGAATGACGATAACGACAATGACGTATTCGTATTCGCTATCGAATCTCACCAATATGCAAAAACTTCGAGAATAACGTGCCCTAATAAAAAGAAAATCTATGAGAGCGGACTTCGGTAGGTCAGATGCATAAATCCTACTGTAATATAATATTCACAGTTTAAATTAGACATTGATTGAGGGATATCTGAGTAACTTGACGTTTATTATCGATTCCAATCGAATTAATCGTATACCGTAAATAACATAATATATTATAATTTTTACATATAATAATAATATATTCATTTATATAGCACATTTTCAGATTTACATATGTTCAATGCCCTTTACATAAAAATATGATAAAATGCAATATCAAAATAGGCAACATTATACAATGAAATTACAAAAATATCATATAGAAAGACTAAAAATATCGTCGCTCACATCACGAACTAACACAATTAAATTCAAAAGCGCGTCAAAATACGCGCTGTTGTCGTTAAGGACTTTTTGTGTGGTAAAGAGTACAAAATTGCCTGACAACCAATACGCGCTCGTTTTGACGCGCTACTGTGATGTGAGCGACGATATGTGGGGCCTATATCATGTGCCTAATGAATATAATTATTTCATTTAGGTACATATTAATTATGCCAATACCGAACTGAATCACCGTCTTATATACAGTGAAAATTCCGTTAAGAATGATAAGGCATCTGATTTTGTTCACAATATTCCATAATGAGGCTTATAATGTGGTTTCTGATTGTGAGAAAATATATTGCCTTTTTTCAGAATTTAATGCAAGCCTCTTAACTATCAAGCTACAGATACACTCAAAACATAGGCCTAAACTGTACATACATAAATACAGCATTACCGCTAGACGGTATAGAGTTTATCTTTTAAAATGCACCATAAATTTACATCTTTCTTGCACACACACAGATATACCTGTCTCTTATACACATCTCAATATGATATTGATTTGGCCTGTATTCATAAAGTCTGAAATAAGGCTACTCACCAATTCCTCAGTCAATGTTGAATCCAATGGGAAAGTGATTATAAATAATCACAACAAATATTTACTTAAAAACCATTTGCATTTTCACCTGCCTTAGCATTCATATACTCACACAATCCTTGTATTCTCTCACTCCTGAAGATTGAATTAGCATGAAACAGTCTGTAGAGTGATTATACCAAGTTCTACAAGTTCTACATTTTCAATATATAAACATATATATATATATTTTTATATATATATTGTATATAGTATGTATATATATTATGCAGTACTTTCACTTTAACTTTATTTCTGTTATATATTTATATATTGTAAATACTGTTGCGTGTTATACAGCTGTTTTCTGTTTGAAATAGGTTGATACTAGAATGTCATTTACTTAGCTAATCCTATTTATAAGTGAATACCTTATTAATATTAATTTATTCAATAATAAATCCCAGAATTGCATTCATTATATATAGAAAGTCTGTAAACAAGAACTATTGAACACGGATACACGTAGACATACGCATATGCAACTTTATAGTTAAGGTTGTGTCACTCTTGCGACTTAATCAAATAGTTGCCGGTAGGCTCATGTCAACTTCTTCCCACGATCGCGCCACTACTGAGACCAGAAAGGGACTACGTTGAATAATATTTATATTTGGCTACATAAGCCAACTTGTCCATTTAAAATTGTGCAAAGCTCTATACTGTTTAAATAAAAAGCGCATTTTTAATTTTAAAAAATAAAAATATAAATGATATAATTACTTAATAACAGCTCGAATCTGGGTTATATATTCAGCTCCTTGGAACGGGGCGTTTTAGATTGGTATCTGTTATACGAAGTACGCCCAGAGCTAGTGCTGCAACGCGCATATACTAAAAGATTGAACATTTATTTTCTGAAATCGAATTTGGTTAGGCAACATTCACTGTCACTGATTTCTTTTCTTTGACTTCTACATTACTGTATATAGGCATATGTACATATATGCTTAATTATAATATGTATATACATATCTATATACTTATAGGCCTATAATAGCCAATATATAGGAAATTTTACACGTTAAAACATAAACTCTAAATCTTCTTGCTAAAAGCGGTTAAAAGTTCTTTTTACAGTACGTGTTACATCTTATATATAAGTATCTATTCAGATATCCTGTCATGTCATTTAAAATGTGTAAGGGAAGAGCGTGTCACAACCTTGAAGAGCAAAAGTTGGCGGATCCAAATTTATTTTATGATGGGGTGGAGCAGGTGGCAGGTC
>NW_022716829.1:3178704-3189565 GCF_011630105.1 Anneissia japonica
ATGGTCAAGAGAGAAAAGTTTTGCGGTGTTCCGTTACCTAATGGTAGGTTGGGATTTTTAGCCATTTTAATCTCTTATCTAAATGATTTAACAATTGGTTAGTGATACTTTGCCAGGGGTGGGGGAAGTGAGAACGCCCATATTGTCATTCCCTGGATCATGATAACGGAGATAACGAAGAGGAGGATGAAGATCAAATGTGGACATTGCTAAAGATGATGATGACGACCCCCACGACAATGATGAAAATGACAATGATGATAATAACAATGATGATAATGACAATGATGCTGCAGGTAGAGATAGCGATAAATGATGAAGAACGAAATGACACTTATGATGGTGATGATGATGATGACGATGATGATGATGATGATGATGATGATGATGATGATAATGAGAATAATCAACGCCAGTGATAATGCTTTAATGATCTAACCCTTCACATGGTTTCATGTGAAGGGTTAGAGTTCAGAGTAGAATGTTAATCTTGGGTTAAAGTATCTAGTGAAATTGAATAATCGTATAGATAACCAATATTAATATTTTTCGAGTAAGTGTGTAGATGGTCACGCCTAACACAAACAAAATAAACTCTGAAAGAGAATAAACGAATTAAGAACGTTGGAGCTGAACCGATTCAGAAAATAAGTGTGTTTACCGGTGTGCGAATTCTACTATCATCTATTTTTCGAAGTTGTCCTGGACAAGCTATCTAGTAGGTCTACTAACAATCCGTAAAAAAGACGTAACTAACTCACCTCTATACTGCAAGCTGTTAATACATAAAACTTATCTTCTTATTACGGTAATTAATTAATTAATCGAATATTGTGTCAAAACACATCGTCCAAGATATTTATATATACAAATATTAATTTGTGTTTGCTAATAAAGGTACCCACAGCAAAACGTACCTGTTGTGTTTAGGCACTTCTGAAATAATTATTGAGAGGTTTACCTTCAGGATTTGAATCCAGGGCCCAATGTGCGTTACGGTGTGCAATGAACCACGCAAACAACGTATGAATAGCGCATATCAAAGTGATAAAATAAAATGTTGTACCTAAGAGTATCGTATGCTGTCTCCCTCCTTCACTGTTGATGCATGATCTGGTTGATACAAGCCGGAGATATATTTTCGAGTACAATCATGCTCTGACTGAGAATAAAGAGCGATTATAATTGGCTATGCAGACGGTGAGTTGAAATCAGTATACGACAACCCATGTGATTGGTCAGTTTCCTACGAACGATCGTCCATGAATAATAACCTATTTTTAGGCAAATAGTTTGAAACAAGCGTTAGTCTTTTTCGTGATATTCCTGTATCATTGCCTCTTAGTCCATTCAGTGTCATTTGTCGCACATGATCAAGGTAAGTCGCTTCGTTTGAATGTTGGTGTAGGCCTACCTGATGCTGGTACCGACTATTATTATTGTAATCCATTATATTTCCTACTACATGACGATAATAAAATCCCGTTTTATAAAATGCCGTTAATTACAGTGGCTATATCTAAATGGAATACGATTCGGAATTTTTTGAGTATTTAAGAGTATGATTATACGTTAATGATTGTTTTGTCGATTACACGTGCATTTTTAGTTTGTAAATAATTATGGGGTACAATGTATTATTCAAAGTTGCTTGATTACTTCACAGTCGTATGGTAGTTTATAAATTGGTATTTTAATAATTTGATAGAACTTATATTGTAATTATTGTAGGCGGAAATTAATGATCTTTTTGATTTTATGAAGAATGTTAAGTATTGTATTGTATTTTTATGTAAAACTAAATAAATCAAGTCAAATATATAAAACAAACCATTGTCATCAAATATTAACGACCTCATTATTCGATGTCATCTTTCCATTATACTAAGCCAGTTATTATTTTTGATATCTCAGCAATAATCAAAACAGCAATAGTAATTCAGAGTCCAGAGACATTTATTGGATATATTTTATTTTAATAGAGAACAAGGACATTAATGATGTTTTTGATTATATAAAGAGCGTGGCATATTTTTTTGTATTGTGTGTGTGAAACTAAATTAATCAAATCAAAATTCAAACCCTCATCATCATTACCCATCTCACAACAGCTCTCTTAAATGTCACGCTTTTCATCATATTTAGACATATAATAATAATAATAATAATAATAATAATAATAATTATTATTATTGTTATTATCAGATGTAATCTCAATAATCAAAACAACAATAATAATTCCAGATATATTTATTAATTTATATTGTTTTTATATAGAGAACTCGATTGCTAAAATACATTACTGAACTATTACTATTACTATTATTATTATTATTTATTTATTTATTATTATTATTATTTACATTATTATTTACATTATTATTATTATTTTATTATTAAGTTATTGTAATTATTATTATTATTATTATTATTATTATTATTATTATTATGTTGTTGGTATTGTTATTATTAATGACATTATTACAGCGGTACAAATATACTTTTAATCATTTTTATACACATTAATGAATGATGATGATGATTACACAACGCATGCGTAATATCCTGTACGATTGTTTGGCATAAAAAATGAATATTCATGAAATGAAAATTAATTTGCTGGTACATGACTCTTTCCATAATGAAGTATTTAAAAGTACACTGTAAGAAACAAAGGTAATGACTCTTAAATAGAAAATCCCTTTGAAGTAGTTAAGCTGCTAAAGATTAAATTGTGGTTCTGAATAGTTACTCTAGTCACGGGGCTAATACATTGGTGTTACTGAGCGACCTAAACAATATAATACTTCAAATGAATAATAAATTATTACTGCCAATCTTAATACGGAACTATAAGGTCTTTTTCTATTTAAACCATTTATTAAAACCTGTAAATTTTAATTGAGATGGATGGTCATCAATAGATGCCAATTACTAGTTCATCAATTTTTCGCACTATAAAATTATGAAATTCTTATTATTATTATTATTGCTATTGTTGTTGCTATTAAAATTGTTAATGTTGCCATTAATTCATATTGTTATTGTTATTTTCTATATTACTAATTCAAGCAAAGTATATAAAATAAATATTTCTTTCTGTCGATGATGGTTTTATGTGCTTTTGTAACAAACAAATAATTCAGCTTTTATATATGAATTGAGCTTAACAAAGTAAGTCTTGCATTAATTACAAGAAGATCCAATAACCACCATCAATCAAATGTTTGTGTAGGAGAAATCTTATATCCGGGACATTTACCTCAATTAAAGTTCAAGCACACTCATTTTTAGATTTATCATAAATCGAAAAATACTTGAGGCATTCACAACTTGCAATTTCATTTATATTTTATATTGATTGAATACGAATTTTGAAGCCTGGCAAACGCTGCAGGGTAACATCCAATATGAAAACCATGGCTACCGCCGTAATTATACAAATTAATCTATCGCCGATATATGCTTTTCTTTAAGGCATTTATATTTAACCGTGAACCGGCAATAATATGATTAACTTTTGATACATATCGCCCACATAAGTGCGGATTACAAGACTTTCCATGTTCATTTATCACAGAGGAATCACGGGTGTACTTGCTTGTTTAAAGATGTACTTAATGGAAAACAATTAAAATTTGATGTAGTCCTAAGCAGTCCTAAGCCACAAATCACGGCTAGTAATCATACTGATGCGTTCAGTAATTCAACAAGGTTCTTTACACAATACCTCTACATACTATAGTTAGTAAAGCACCTAAGGAGTCTGCAATCCACAATGCAATAAAATACAGTATTATTATCATTAGTGATGAATGATTGTGGAATATGTTATTAGTAAATTATTCTTGAATGAATGTTTTTTCTGTATTAGTTATTTGATCATTGGTTGTTATTAAACTTGAAAATAACATTACATAAACACTCATATTATATGATGCCCAGACACTTTTCGTATAACCTTTCGTTGAGGGGCTAATGTACAAGATTATAACATCGTATTCCTATATTAGAGCACTGTTTCTATCATTGACAATTATGTGTTTGTACATGTTTACAGTGCTACATTGAGTTATCCTTATTAAATCAATGATTATAATCATTATATATCAAGAATCTAATGAGAGAAATTAACTAAATTCATTTATTTTTCTGTTAGTTTGCTCATCTGACCTTCATCAGAAACGTTAATCTTCTCTTTTTTTTAATTTATCTTGTATTTAAAAATGGACAATTGATTAATGATATACATATATGTATACATACTATTCATTCACTGATGTTTTGGTTATTAATTATTTTCGTATTTTGTTTGTAGCGAAAGGAATTTGATTTGAACTAACACATAGTATTGATATTTCAACAGCTTTTGTTTGAATAGGCCTCCCATTCTAATAATAAAAATCCCAAGTAAATATTCTATAACCTCATTAACATAATTTAATCAATATGAAATGTTCACATTACACTCATTATACAACTACAAAGTCAGTAATTAGAATATGAATAGATGTACAACAATAATGGTCTCCGAAAAGAACAAAGCGGGATTGACATTATTCAGAGATAAATCAGTTTGTACAGGAATATTTTAGTTACACATTCCATCATTTATCAACGTAAATGGTTATACAAAAAGAAAAATGCACACATGCAATATTAGTGCTATATCAAAATTGTAACGTCACACACGTCAAACTATGAATACAATTTTGAATCTACTGGCGCTTGAAATTACTACAACGTTTTCTTGGTCATGTGTCATCATGCTAAAAATTTTTTAAGCCATGTGCCGGTTTAAAAAGAAAATAAAAAAAAAAGCTCACATACTAGGTCCTACCAGGATTTGAACCACATACCCTGAAATTATGGTTTGGTTACTCTACCATCTGACCTGGGGAAAAACCTGGTGAAAGTCTTTCTAGTGTAGTTATTCAATGGAGCTATACAATTGTATAGCTCCATGGTTATTCTTATTAGAACACATTATTCTCAAAAAAATTATCAAGGCACTTAAATTTATTCTTTTGACTTTCTTTTACGAGCTAGACAAAAACAAATAACAATGATTAGAATAACATCATTAAATATATAAAAATAAATAATTTGGGGAACATACGCAATAGGCCTATACATATTGCTTGAATACATTTAGGTACGAGTTTGCAAAAGTCATGGGTACGAGATCACCAATGTGTTTACGAGTTCACCTAAATTTGGGTGCGAGTTGGCCAAAGTGGGTACGAATTGGTCTAAGTGGGTACGAGTTGACATTGGTACGAGTTAGCCGACATCCTTTTTGCACAGATTATTGTTGACTCATCATTGATTTGATGGTTACATGAAAGGTTCTTTTCGAGCACGATTTTATGTCGACATCAATAAATAAAATGTCTTCACTTATGTCTCAATCATAGCCAGGGAACGAGAGGTCATAACGACGGTAAAAAAACATTACTTAATTGATAAGTTAATGGATATCTGTGTACACAACTGTATATGAAAAAAAGGTCTAGGCCCTATATATCTTCTTTTTTTTAAAATTATTTAAAAAAAATTTGTATCAGGTTGCATTCGTTAGAATGGAGATTTTTTTTAAATTTTTCTTTGGAGGGCTAGATTATAAATTTGTCCGCTATTATACTGAGTTAATACCAATGTTCATAACGACCAGAGGGTAAAAAGCCAGCATTACTTATTTGATAAGCCAATAAACAGTACGTGGAAAAACTGTATGTGGAAAAAGGTCCATATATTTTTTTCATTACAGTATTCCTTATTTGTTTGTATCAGGTTTCATAATTAGAGTGGAGATTTTTCATTTTTGGAGGACTAGCGTATAGATAATTCCGCTATCATTGTGTTATTATACCAATGTTGTTTATTTGAAACACAATATTTATATGCCATCAAATTTACATTAGGCTGTAAATGAACGGTAATGGTGGTTGCAGTTATATTGTATCGGGTAGAGATTGTAATGCAGATGTTTCACTAATTATTAACAGACTATAATTAACTCCCACATTAATTAGTGTAACATGGCTTAGAAGCTCAGTGGTGGATTCAAGAAGGGAGGGAGGTGGGACAAGAAAGGGGGACAAAAAAAAAACTGAGATAAAAAGAAATGTTTAGTCTGAGAGTTCTAATTAATCGGTTGTTAAGTTTAATTGGCTCTCCGAAGAGGCCAATGTTGTATGTTGACGACAGTGTTAAAACATAGGCGAACACGTGCGTTTGTGGGACAACACGTGTGTTTGTGATACAACACGTGTGTTTGTGATACGCGCGTGTATCCCTAGCGCTGTTTTGATTGGTCAGTTGCTAAGTTTGATTGACACTCCGGAAAGGTGTATTGAGGCTATCTTGTAGAGGCAATGGGCTGTTCAGTTAAGCCTGGCCCCTTTGATATTGTCGTTAAGATGCTATAAAACGACAGAGTAAACGTGTGTAAACACATGCTTTGTGGGACATGCACGTATTTCTGGCTCTGTTATAAATTGACAGATAAATATACCGTAATTGCTATTCCTGAGCGTCCATTAGCGTTCAGGTATTGCAATTACTCGAAGGTTTTGTAGCTCAATAATGAAAAATTATGTTTAAAAACATATTTCAATAATTATTTGATGCTTTACAGTACACCCTCCAATCCGATACCACTCTAATTCTGAGACCCTCTAATTCAAGACCATTGTATTTACAGAAGTAAATAACAATCTTCAATCTTTTAACATAAATCTAAGCCGGTAAGTGGAGACCTAACCCGAGACCACCACAAGTTTTGAGGTCCCAAGATTGTCTCCAATTGGAGATAACTGTATTTATCATATTTTCAGGTTACCAATAAACATAGCACAAGACTATAACACCTAAGGGCTCGTTTGATATTTTGACATAATTAACAATGCAGCTTGGTTGAACTACAACAGATGTTTAAATAATGCTAATCAGTTGTCCGAGTATATACAGTACAAAGACTTAGATCATTATGCTGACATTGACTATGTAACAGGTCTGATGATGATAATAATATAATAATAATGATAATAATAATAATAATAATAATAATAATAATAATAATAATATAGTTATCATTAATATTACATTAATGATAATAATGAAGATGATGCTTGATGCTGATGATGCTGCTGGTGATGATGAAGTTGATAACAAAATAATGTCGTAAATATTGGAATCAGGGGCAGCGCTAGTGGGGGTCCAGGGTAAAGGGCCTTTGTCGGGGACCTCTGGACCCCATGCTTGGATCGTTATGTGCGAAGTGTAGTATAATATTGCGATCATATGGGTTGCAGTGGTGGCGCCAGCTATTCTCCGACAGGGGGATGGTACCTCCGATATGGGGTTAGTACTCCCGACAGTAGGACTCTCAACTTGCATGGTTTTTCTATATCAAATTATCCTTTTTAAATAAAGAATCCCATAAATTAACACAAAATTGTATTATTGTTTAATAAAAAACTTCTTTGCAAATTATTTTTTTTACCGACTGGGGGGTGGGGGGGGGGGGGGGTTGAACTAGGCTTTCCCGACAGGAGGCTGGTACCTCCAACGGTGGGACTCATTGGCTATGTTCTCACACGGCAGCGGTTCTCACACGGCATTGGGCGTTCTCACACAGGTGTTAACGGTTAGCGCTAACGGTTAGCTCCCGATCCGGATACTAGGTCTCTCGTGAGAACCAGGCTTTAACTTGCATGGTTTTCTATCAAATTGTTCTTTTTAAATCCCATAATTAACGAACAAATTCCCCGACAAATTTAATTTTTCCCCGACCGGGGGAGGGGCTAGGCTTCTCCGAAAAAAGAGAGGGTAGGTATGGATCCCTTATTGGGAGGTTGGACCCCTCGTCGAAAAAATTCCTTTCGGAATATTATATTGGAAGCAATCAGTGTTAAATGAGTAGACATAGAATAAACTAAAGTAAACAAATCACATTAATGTATAATCGTCATTATGAGTATAATAATAGTATCATTTAACCAAGATTAGGATTTCAGGAAGATACAATATGATAGCAATCATCTTAACGAAACAATCATCTTAAAGAAAAAAAACCACATCCCTACCTGTGTTTAAAGAACACAAAAACGTCTGGCTCGTGAAACGCAGACACAACACAGATAACGCAACGCAGATAAAACACAACGCAACGCAACACCTGTCTCTTATACACATCTAGATGTGTATAAGAGACAGGGCCAATGTTGTATGTCGCCATGGGAGGCTAATCGGTGTGGTATAGGCCTAAGGAGTCCCATGCGATGCAATTAGTACTCATAGTGACTGTACCTTTAATGTGGTGGGATACAGGTTTTTAAAGTGTATATGAAAATAAGCAAATAACATAAGTTGTAGATATTTACTCTTGCAATTACTTTTATTGATTATGTAGCAGTTTCAACTGATATGATAATCCTACCCCAACGGAATACAGCTGTGAAAACACGTGTAACTGTAAATGCATCTGATCTTGTGATCGATCATATCAATATAGATACTGAATCCCCATTATACCTGATTCTTAACAATCAGGACGTGTTTACAGCGCAGCCACAGCATTGTTACAATATCATATAGTATATCGTTATTTGTTTCAGAAAATTGAAACACGTCAGCACCGTTGATTCTAATGAAACTGGCTGAACCATCAATCTAGGACACTTTATGAAGTGCTAAAGGACAACGTGAGTAGTTTGTTAAGAATACAATAATTGTATTTAGTGTAATATCGCATTCCGTATGCAACACGCACAATGAATTGTAATCTATTGCCCATAATATTGTTTGGGACACTTACATCAATCACGAATACTTACAGCATTTCTACAACATCGAAAGAAATAATAAAATCAGTTTATAAATATCGAAAAGGTATTTGAAGAAAGTGTGCAGTAGTAGGCCTAGTATTAGTATTGTAGTAGCGGTAGCAGTAGTAGTAATAATAATAGTAGAAGTAGTAAAAGTAGTACAGTAAAACCCCTATCTATTAAGGGGATACCTTCAGAACCCAAACAAGCGTCTCCTTAATAGGGGTGTCGTAATGTTAAAATATTTACTTTTCCTCGTTTAGCGCAAGAAACGTCCCCTTAATGGGGGTGTCACAAAGGAGGAGTTCTGCTGTAGCTGTAATAAAAGTGGTAGTAATGGAATTTTGTTATCTTATGTTTATAATGTGTAATTTTGAATCGTATTCCTCATAATTTTAGCTTTGAGCTGAGCTTCCAATATGATACGTTATTTTGCGTGTGTGAAAATAATACAGAAAACACCCGAACAAAACGAAAACGTGGTTTAAAAGCGGATTATCTAAAATGAAATGCACACAAAAACATACACCAGTTTACATACAAAAACAGTTAAATTAGGCCTAATATTATTTTTTTACTTTCTTTATCTGTATATATCATAGCAATAATTTCTTTGTTTTTCGCGGTTTAAAGTATGAAATGCAAAGATAATTGTTCATATACTGTCCAGGGCCTGCAAATAGTTCCTCCATCTCAGGATACTGTAATGCATATGTTCGTTGGTATGGTCCGTTAATGTAAAGACATTTAACTGTACACAATTCTTTTGATCATTTGTGATCACTGGTAAAGCTTCCTTTATACTGTAAGTTATTCTTTATTCTGTTAAATGTCTCTGGAAGCCAATTCAATCTAAGATTCATAAACGTGAAAAGATTATTTTTAGAAATTCTATGTAGAAGGTTTTTGACCAAATTCTGGGCCGTCACGCCTTTTAAATAAAAGTAATTAAGACCTCTGACTTTAAGGTGTTTTTTCTTTTAGACAGTTAAGTATAAACACGATCGATTCTCTTGGTAAAACTTCACTGGTGAATTCAAATTGAAAATTATTTTACTTACCTAATTTTAGAATCGGCATCGCAGAGAAAATAGGCCACTGTAAGCCAGATTACATATTATGAAATTAAATTTCAGACAGTTATACATGCATAGGCCTACTGTACGTACAGTACACGCAAAATCGTAACTGGTTATTGAACATTAGGCGAAGTCTAACTGTAATAAATGGACTGGTCAGAGTACTTTTGCAGAGAGGGTCATAGTGGACCATGACGTATTCTTAGCGTATCAGCTCTAGATATTTGCCACACTGACAGTTCAACAATGTCGACTGGGGTCCGGTCCAATGTACCGTCTAGAGGGAATAGGAACCGGGGACCTAGAGATCCCAAATGTTCAGCGCACACACAGTGGCTACCATCAGTTTACCCGACTGAGCTAAGCTCATGCTTAGATAATTAATTTGAAAAAAAAAATGTAATAGCAAAGGTATAATCTGTATACAGTAGCCGAAGCAGCAACACAATTGCTTAAGTTTGGAATAGTAGGATGTATGGTGTTCGGATTAATACTGATATTGGTATAATTTATCTTTTCAAACATTGTGTCACGATGACCAGTCAAGTTGTAGACTACTTTGTAACACTATCTATTACAAACAAACACTGTGCATGCTAAGGAGATTATGATATATTGGTGCGGGTTACTCGTGTTACAATAATTATACTAATAACAAACTTTTCAGTAAAAACGTTACATGAATTTTGAAATGAATTCGAAACTATCCCTCCACTATTACACTCAGCTAGGAACCTCGTCACGTCATTTGCAATCGGGTTCAAACCTGAAGCCTACATTAGGAGTTAGAAAGTTCCATTATAGATTGTGATAGTTGATGATTAGTATGTCGTCCTCTCACAAGAAAGCGTTCGTAACCAAAAATGGCAACAATTGTATCCATTAAATGCAAATGCGAACATAAATCTTAAATGAGACACATGGACGTAAAAATGTAATGTATATATATAT
>NW_022716829.1:3189688-3191528 GCF_011630105.1 Anneissia japonica
GAATAGAATTGAACATAAATATACATATATACCGGTATATATTAAATACATTAATTTATAAGGCACAAATAAACAAGGTCCGTAAACGCCATGTCCAAGTAAAAGGTAAGGTGAATGTAAAGAAAAATCAGAAAAAAGTTATGTAAGAGATTCAAAGAACAGAGAAAAAGAAAAGAACCTAAAATTAACCAAAAAAGGAAAAATGAAAAAAACAGACTAGTGCAGGAAACCAAAACCATTGCACCGTTTTCTTGCAATTTGAGACAGCTGTTAAAAGCAGTGGTCAGCAAGATCATTACTCACTTGCGCTCTAATGGTTTGGGATCTAACTAGCCTACCACATTAGTGAACATTAGGCCTATAAATAATAATTAATGTTTTAAAGACCTATATAAAATATAATTTGTTATATATAAACTAATTAGACCTTACATATATACTATAGGCATATATACATTATTGTTACATAATAATAATAATGAATAAATAAGAATTATTGTTCTTTCAGTACTGTCTGAATTGTTTCTGGCACTCCACGTCCAAATCGGGAAAGTTGGGAAATGCAAACCCTCTTCCCAGCCCTACAAGTCTACGCCCATGAATTTAATTAATTGATATCTTGATGATAACTAAGAATTATTGTTAGGCCTATTTCCATATTAGAAAGAGATAGAGTGAGAAATATATAAAAAAAAATAACCCTATTTAGTACAATTATTTGATATTATACAGTTACGTACCTACGGAGGTCTATAAATCCATTCGCAGTAAAACCCCTGTGGTTTTTAATGGGTGTTTTACTTAACCATATTTGCTTTGGTTTTCAAATTAATTATCTAAGGAATAATTTGTAGCAGTTGACCGATAAGATGCAATTCAAGTTTACGAGTAATTTATATTCAACTAGTCGTATTCGAATATCATATATCATCTTAGGTGCGCCATGTTACAAGATACATAGCAATACAGTAAAGGTATTAATCATGGGAGCTATTTAAAATATATATGTATCCGATTCAATTTTTAATAGTAACTGACATATAAAGTATTGCATATAAATATACTCTTGACGCAAATGCGATAAGGTGTTCAGGATTGGTAGGTTGATAAGTAAATATGAGTCGCCACGGATCATTGTGTCAACTAATATTGGTAGTGTTTTTAGAAATTCAACAGCGCGTCAAGTAGAATCTTCCTCCCTATTAACGTTATATGAATCACGTACAACTAGAGGAAGGAGGATATATTTTTTGGAAACTGAAGGTAGGATTAAATACGGTATTAATTATTAGTATAATTAGTATCATCATCATCATCATCATTATTATTACTATTACTGTTATTATTAATAATGATATTAATTTCGCATTATTATTGTTTATAATAATAATAATAATAATTAATATTATCATTGTAATTGCAGTTATTATTGTGGTGTTTGCTATTAATATCACTATTGTTAGTATAATAATAATTATTTTTATTATTTCTGTTATTTTTATCGTTATTCGTTGTCGTTACCAATGCCGTTTTCATTTATTATTATTATTATTATTATTATTATTATTATTATTATTATTATTATTATTATTATTATTATTATTATTATTATTATTGTTATTGTTATTGTTATTGTTATTATTATTATTATTATTGTTTTTATTAATGATATAATATTTGTAAGACTATTACGGTAGACCAAAATACTTTTGCATTGTCATAAACCTATTACCATCGTTATATAAAACTAAGGAAGAACAAGTGTTGTCAGAAATCTCTGGTTCCCATTCTAGCTGTTAACTTACGTTAACATTTTAGATTTTTCAAATCAATTCTGTAT
>NW_022716829.1:3192686-3205720 GCF_011630105.1 Anneissia japonica
TAAATTAAACAGGGAACGAAGTACACGTTGTAGAATACTATTTTTAGAAAAAGAGGTATTAGCGCTGTTTCACTACGCTTCACTACGTGTAAAATCAGTTCCTTCCAATCGGATTCGAATTCCCAATGAGAGCCATGCATATTAATGAAATTGCAGTCTGTGTATGATTCAACCCATTCCGCTGTACATTAGTAGGCATACAAACTCAAAATCGTTCATCGAAATCAGTTTGACCGAAAAGTGACGTGTCACACATATCAAGCAGTACTTCACTTCGATTTAGAAATCAATATTCGAAGGCAAATCTATACATTCCCCCTTCTTTTTTTATTATTAAACAGAAGAAACATATTTAGAATTATTTTATTCTGTATGGTTTGTAAAGCGTCGTAGCTAAGTGCGAAAGGGCCTCATTGTAAGATTAATTGCCGGGCCATTTTAAAGGTCTCAGAAAATTCATCGTAAAAAGTGCTTCTTTTACCCCTACCCCTAAATTGGTGGTACACCAGCAATTGCAGTAGTGGGTCAGGGAATTCGAAATAGAAGGGCCAGGGAGGGATATTTACAAGTGGAGAGTGAAGATCACCTCAGCCCCTACTATGGTTGGGGCTGATAGTAAGAAAATGTATGATTATAGCACCTCTAGATTAAATTTTATTTATTTTTTTTTCATTAAATAGTTCCAGTTCATTGTTGATGAATCAAATCATTTTCAGAAAGGAATTGTTGATACAGTTGATATATGCAAAAGCCTCTATATTCATCATTGTCACTAGCTTAACTTTTTAAAATTTCACTAATTAGTGCTATTTAAATAGCGCTTTAACTAGCAATTGCTGCGAAGTACAACTGCATATAAATGTTCTTCGAAGAAAATTATTTATGCGAGTCAAGTGAAAATAATGAATAATAAAAATATAACAAATAATATGAGACACGACCTATTGTCTATATTAGAACACTTCTCATTGGGTAACAAAGTCGTATTTTTTCATTTTTTGTCAAAAAGTGTCTATAGTGGTGAATTATGGTTTAGGTGTTTTAAAATAAAGTTTCAAAAATGTCTATGTATGTGGAAAATGTAGTTGATTACCAAAGGTTACAATTTTTATTTTGAAGACTGCATGGTCTAGGAAGTGTACATTTTTTTATGGGGCAAGTTTCCAAGGGCGGGTTTTCTAGGGGCGAGTTGACTGCCAAAGAGTGTTGCCAAAGTGCGAGCCAGCGTGTTATTTGATCACAAATGTGAGACATCGCAAGTGTGAGCCAGTGAGCCATGACGTCACGACAATAGATACGAGACGTTACTCGAGTTGTGCGAGGTATCGGCTGAGATTTGTGGAGTACAATTCAAAAAACAACTATAGGTCTAATAATGAATTATTGTGATGTTAAATAGGCAATGTTAGCTATCAAGGAGTGACTTTGTTTTTCATTGGGACCTTCGTCCCTTCAAGGCTAGGCCTATACCATCCTAGCTAGTCTAGGCCTAGAGTAGGATAAGGCTAGCGCGACATGCAGACGTTGGTACGAGTTGGTTAGTCTACAAACGTCGCCTAAAGTAATTGATTTTATCCGGCAGAACGAAAGAAGGAAACTCCGCTTTTCAGTCGTCTTAGGCTGTTGTTTTTTGACAAACAATGACCTTTCAGAGGTCACTGATTGCTGTCAAGAATATGAATTGGCTGCTTCGAAGCAAAAATACAAGCACAGAAAAAAAAATCACAAAAAGAGGATCAACAAATTCATTCTCAACTGACTGGCGTCACTGAGAGTTTTTAAATGAGTGATTTATTACATGATGTTCGTTAATAGTTATTGCTTTCCACTTCATTCGATTAAAATGACAAAAAACTCTACGACAATTAAAAAAAATAAAGAATAAACAGTATAAACATGCCATTAACTACAACGTTCAAATAGGCTACAATTCATTGCGAAAAAAAAAACAGCGTTAACATCGGCGATGGTTCAAGCCGCTCCTCGCCCATGGTGCAGTTGGTAGAACCAAGTCTTCTCGGATAAGGACTGAAAATGGAGGTCCAGTGTACTACATCTGGCTCGTGTGCACTTTAAAGAACCCATTTCATCTTTCGGAATAGTAGAGGGTTACTCCGATATTATGGGTTATTTTCCCCTGTCCTTGTGGAATGATGAAGTGCCTCTTTACGGCTGCTGGTAGCCCATACGCCTATACGCAAATCAGCACAATGTTTCTGCAAGTTATGGGTTATTCTTTTACCTTTACCTGTATGTGGGTTGGTTGCATAACAGTTATATTATGTTTATTTATTTGTTTTTGTTTTGGGCAATTTGCGTCTGTGAACAGCTCCCGTCCAAGATCTGAATTGAATCTCGTGATATTTATGGGCGCAGTTGTGTAATGCCTATGCGCTCTCGTGCAGCGGTCCGCAGGGCCCCAACCTCTAGGAGCCCCGGAGTGACCCTACCCAGAAGGTGCTTGATTTAGTACCCTAACCCAAAAGGGCTTTGTTGATACATGACAGCATAATGTATTTTTGACATTGACGGCAGGACATATATCATACAGTATTATACCCCTGTCTCTTATACACATCTAGATGTGTATAAGAGACAGGCCTTTGGCGTATTATCATCAAAATAAAAGAGAAAAAAATAGGGGTCTTCGTTTTTGGGTCTTCGGTCTTCGAAGTTCCTCCCTGTCACATCCTCTCCATTTACTCCCTGGATCCGCCACTGATATCTTATCATTTATTTCTTCGTTAAAATAATTTAGAATACTATGACAATCATTGTATTTAATGGCAAACACTTCTAAAATCTCACAATGGAATTGGCGACCGGAAACCAAAGCCCCCCCCCCAAGTCTCAGAAAGCCACAGGGTCCCCGGCACCGTCGTTACGCCACCGCGTGGCCGTCGTCTCTATCGAGTGGCTTATACTTTACCATATATACACGCCGCCCACTTTATTAAATTACTTACAAATTAATATTTTAATCGTTTTTCCACGAACCTTAATAAATAATCATTAGAAAACTTAGAACAATATATCAATAGGTTTAATTAGAAGTTTTGATCAAATTAATTTTGTATTTATTCCACTTAGGGGAATTAAATGCAGGACTGCATACGAATACGCAATTTGATAGTGCCAAACAGACTTTAAATTCTGAATACGACAGCAGAATCACAATTAAAAAAATGGTATTACCAAGTAGGCCTATTTGATAGAAATGTTGTATTAGTATTAGTCTATATTTGTTGTCCCGTTCCTTAATGTAAATCGACAAGAGCTCTTAGTGAATATATGTCCCGTAAGGTGTTAATAGTTTGCTGTGAATATCAAAAATATTGATATCGATCGGCGGTGACTGAATCTAACACTTACGGTATCTCCAACCGGAATCTATTTTTCATCGGAATATGGTATCGAGCACTAATGACATGTCGTATAGAATGTCTCACAGTTCTGTATTGTAATCAGATTACCTGTAAAAATTACACAAACTCTGATCAAATTTATCAATGATGCTCATTTGCTTTTTGAATGGATTCAATTCATCTTGACGGGGTGTTTCAAATGCGTTTGTTTTTTTGCCGGGAAACTGGTGTTAGTATTGCGTGACACTAACACAGTCATGTTACTCGGCTACGCGATGAAACTTATCGTATTGCTTTGCTGTTATTCTATTAATATACAGCCTACTGTCTATATTGAGATTATTGTACTTATAACTACAGAATGTAATACCCTATTTTAATTGAGTTATACCCCGGTATGTATATTTAAGCAACCATAGCTTTTAATTAAGAATTAGAACGAATAACTATTTTACTATAACACGACATATAGGCCTACTAATTACCGTCCTTAATTCTTTTTGTATATTTCCAGGTAGACACATGATTTTCGTAGTAACCTTAACGAAAACTGAATTAATTTGATGTGAGTTTCGTTGGGTGTCTATAAAACGAAGACCGAAGACCCAAAAACGAAGACCCCTATTTTTTTCTCTTTTATTTTGATGATAATACGCCAAAGGCAGTCACAAAATTAAAATTACGAAATTTTTGGCCGTGTTTGTAAAATTTTCAAGGGTTTTATAGACACCCTATATGGGTGTCTACAAAACAAAGACCGAAGACCCGAAAAACGAAGACCTCCAATTAATTGATTTTGTGACAGCCTGGTGTATTATCATCAAAATACAAGAGAAAAAATAGGGGTCTTCGTTTTTGGGTCTTCAGTCTTCGGTCTTCGTTTTATAGACACCCGTGTTTCGTTGAAAGTTGTTGTTAACTTTCAGATAAGCAATCAAATGTTTTAATTGACTGATTAAAATAGCTAGGTTTTCTTTTCAAGTTTTTACTTTTAATAATCAAGACTGACTCACCATTTCACTGTAGCTCATTCCAACGCAATAGACCTTTCCGGGGGTTCAATCAAACTGACCAATGAGAACATCGCTAAGAATATGCGCTTTTCCCACAAAAACAAGCACGTGTTTACGTATAGGAGATTGACGCTATTTTTTGTGAGACCTTACCAACAATATCTAAGGGGCGTGGCATACCGGAAATGTCCATTCCAGTTCGCTGGCCTTCTGCGGCGAACTTCTTCTACTAGATGGGTAAATAATTTTATCTGCTTTTCGATAGTTCAATAAAAAAAAATTCTTGGCATTAAATCAATGCAACGTACTGTTATTTGCTGTGTTGACAGTTTCGTCTGGCTACCAGTCAGGCTTGGTCAGAAAGAAATTATTTATTGTCAATGAAAAGGTCTTATGGAATAACGTCACTCAAACGAGAAACATGGTAGTTTTTCATTTGCCCTAAGAAGAATCTGTCCGTTCATTCTTGTAACAAAATAGATTCAAATTGATTGTTTAAGAGTGTGGTAATTTCACTTAATTGCTATTATAATCAATGTTTAGTTTCCAAATTAGAACTACTCTGCATACAATAATTAGAAACCGATTAGTAAAGTTTAATGGAATATTTTAGTTTTACTTGTGCTGAGTCATTCTATTGATTAATAATTACTAAATTATTTAAAAATAATGCTACAATAATTATCCTACAATTACCCGTAATTGAGTCTAAGAACATTAATCATTTTAAAGCGATCGTGTATTATGCTTACACGGGATTTAGAGCATGATTTATAATGATCATTGATGGCCAGGAGGATTATTACTCACTCATACCCAAGTATTATTGATGAAAAACTATCTTAATCAGTTCCCACCACGTGTATAAGCCTGCTAAAACTGAACTAAATAACGTAAGACGCGTCTATTCGTTTACAGTTTATTGACCAATATAATGCCAATATAACTACCTTTCTTTTTCCCCAAAAGGCGTCTAGGTCTATATTATTAGTGAAAAATCAAATTTCTACTTCCGTACATGTGTCAGGAAAGCAGTAATTTTAAGGATAAAGCCTATTTCTTAAGGTTATTGTTAGTGATTCAAATAATGCAGAGACTGTGTAAATATACCTTATAAATATAAGATTGATTATGATTGAGTATTATGTATTGTTTATTGATCACCTCATCAATCAATTATTCAACGGTTAATCATTTATATTTTTTCTTGTGAATAATCAATAAATTTCAAAAAAATTTATAAAGCGGCCTGTATCCGTTTAAGAGGAAACGCTCCTGGAGTTTTTGTCTTGTCACCCTCCCATCGTTTAAGCGATTTAAAAGCCAACAATAATTTTAGCCTGAACATTATTCTCATGAATGACCCTCCCCATCCCTAAAGAAGAAAAAAGCTGCTGAATATTTTTGTTTTCTAGACGCCCGAAAATATCCTCTGTTTTGGGCGATCAATTTTCTCTTTTTCTTTCTTTATTTTTTACTTTCAAAAGGAGGTGGGGGTTGGGGTGGTGCGGGACCGGCCCTTCTCCAAAATCCGCCCCTGCTTTAACATGTAAAGTGTGCTGGGAGGACTGGACGCCGAACACCATCGTCCCCTATGGATCCGCCCAAAATAATCATTCTGTGAAGCTCAGTCGGCCAAATGCTGCAAGTGTTGCCACAACATATTATTCTAAAGCATAATATTGAATACTGCTTCGTCTTTAAGAAAGGCATTTGCAAATGCAAGTCAAATTACTTTTTAAATTAAGAACAATTTTTATTTTTATTTATTTATTTTTTTTATTGACAAAGAGCCAATAATAATTTTGTTTGTAATGTTAAAACAGGTAAAATACCAGGCCTATGCCTACTGGTAAAGAATATGGTAAAAAAATAGATTATACAATACATGATAAAATGTTGTGATGGATATAGTCCGTAGACTCGGCACATATTGACTTTTTTAGCTATTAACATGGTCATTTTATAATATATTTTATTCCATTATATTTAGTGAACATACACCCATTTGTATCAGCCGCACTCACTTACCTCTACATACTAAATAGTCTGCTGTGAGTTACTGGGGTGGTCCAGATATTTTCAGGAGGGGGCGCAGAAAGAAGGGAACTCCTGTAAAATAACGTAAGTTTGAATGAATTGGGGAACTGTCTTCTGTCTTCTGTCTTGTCACCGCCCCATCTTTCGAGAGACGTAAATCCAACAATAATATTGGCCTTAAAATTGTTCTCATAAATGACCCCACCCATAAAGAAATGCTGCTTACTATTTACTTAACATCTGTACATTTTTTTTGCCAACTAAAATTTAAAAGCACTTTAACATATTAAGGATGGTGGGACGACCATCACCGTCTATGAATCCACCCAGGTTTATCACCTAGGTAAGGGTCTGGGATTACTGTAGAGTGGAGTCGGGTGGTGACCCCTTGAAGATTTTGTCTTTTTGTTGAGCCAGTTTTGTTTTACTTCATTTTTCTTAAAACACTTTTTTGTTTTATGTGAAACGAATAGAAGATTTTTGCATTACGCGCTATAATGTAACATTATTATTATTATTATTATTATTATTATTATTATTATTATTATTATTATTATTATTATCATTTAAACAATCATTCTGTGAAGCCCAGTCGAACTATAATTTAGAAAGACCTTTGCAATTGAAAGTCAAATTACCTTTTAAATAAATAAAAACATGAGCCAATAATAATTCTGTTTATAATGTTAAAGCAGGTAAGAGGCATACTAGTAAAACACATGGTAAAAAATGGATTATACAATACATGCTAAAATTTGATGGATGTAGACATTCTTTATTCGTGTCGTATTGACTTATTTTAGTGATTAACATGGTTAGAAATTTATAATATTTTTATTCAATCATTTAGTGACCATATACGTGTTTGTATCAGTCGCGAATAGTACCGTTCCACTTACCTATACTCTGCTGCTCCTTTCGCTGTACTGTACTAACATAATTTGAATAATGAATTCTCACATGTGTTGCATTTGTAGCGTGGCAATCATCGTCCAATATTTTGTAGGTTGTAAAATTGTTTTTTATGATATTTTAATAGACATAAATGAGCTGAAAATATGCCAGTAATAATACGATTTTTAAAAGAATGGTGCTACGATATATTTCTTCAAGAGCTGTGCAGGCGTCTGGACGGCAAATCAGCACAAACATTAAGGCCTTATAATATAGATTATTTATCAGATTATTACATATCATACCACATCACATAACAACAACTTTGGTATGAAGAAACGCCTCCATGGTGACATTTAAGGACGATAATGCCAGCCTAAGGTATATATCTCTTATACACATCTAGATGTGTATAAGAGATATATATATATATATCCTTTAGAGCATTTCGAATTTGTCTGACACGCATTGCAAGCATCCATTTGGCAGTGATGTATTATAATGAAATTTCAAACCCATGAATACTTATCTGTATAAGTGCCCGAGGAAAGTGAATTTTGATGAAAATTTAATTCATATTTTTCGTCAAATAGTCATGCTGAATATAAATCAATTTTAACCTATCAATTGTTGTATGAATATTGTTCTCCTATCATGCAATAAAAATCGTAATAAAAAACTTTAAAGGCCGACTCAGACAGTCTAACGCGATATGTTGACGCGTCGGGTTTGTGTGAGTTAACTACAGCCGCGATGGTCTACGTCGGAGCTGAGACAGTCGCGTAGAGAATAATATTACACATGTTTAATATCTTCACAAAGACCCCGACGATGAATCGCGTCGGGCTGCGTCGTACGACGTTTTGAGTGATTTGGCAAAACACCATTCAGAACCTTGACTCAGAAATAGTAGGATTTTGTCTATTGAGGGATTGTTTTCTATACTACCTGCTATTACTACAGCACTTTTATTTCATTGTCCACCTGTCAGGAAATTTTTGTTTCGGCGGACCTATTTTGGCCTCAAAATTACCTGCCAAAATTAGTTCAAATAAGCTAAAATCGGTCCGCCGAAATTAAGTTGAGTTTCGCTTTGCAGTGCTCAGCACACTTGGACATAATCGTCCGCAATAGATTTTAGCGGACAGAACGATTCCTAAGCTTTTGCGGACGTGGTTATTATTATTTTATTTTATTTTATACTATGACAGTTTGGAAAAAAAAAAGACTTGTCCAGCACGGTAGCAAGCGTAGGTGGATCGATTTTTTCTAAGCCAAAATTAGTCCTGGCCGGGCCAATATTATTCAAGGGGGACCAATTTCTATCGGACAAATTTTAGTGGCCAAAATCGGTCCCTCAGACAAGCTTTGGGGGCCAAAATTGGTCAGAGGAACCCATTTTGGCCCGGACCAATTTTAGTGTGACAGACCATTGCAAAATTATTTCTAGGAAAAATAATATTAGGTTTACAAATAACGATACATTAATACTGATTACAGATGACTAGTATTATCCATGGTTTAGTAACTGTAGTCTGTATAAATAGTTAAATTCACACTTTAGTAATGCAAATGTAATATTAACAATATACAATAGGCCTATATCAAAAACTTGCACCGCCTGTGCGTTGAACCATGGTGACCATTTCCGACCATTAGACACTGGTTCAGTTTCAATGGCTGTCAGCTAGATAGGGCTGAAACAACACAACGGCTTTCGATGAGATACTTAAGCCGTTAGTCTGGTGCGCAATATGGTACATGTGCACGTTAATAAACACAGTCTTTAGAAGGGTGTATGGGATTGCCCAATTCAACACAAAAAGGATCTTCAAAAGATTTTGTTTGTGTTGTTTGTGTGGTGAAACAACTGTGTCGATGTTACTTTAGTGGCGGGGGGGGGGGGGGGGGGGGGGTGGAGTCTCAAAATACACAATAATCAATAATATACATTTTTAAATGTGCTTTGACTCCTTTAGAATAACAAAGCAAACAAAAACAAAAAGTCACATTAATATCATGTTGCGATTGAATTTGTAATGGTAATTCTAGACATTCGGCAGCTATTGACATTTTATTTTCCATTGTTAGATTGCATATTGTAAGCAATGCCGTATGCCCCTATCGGGACAATTGGGACAGTTCCACACACTTATTCTATAATGAGTCCACAAAGAATGGGTCCAAAATGCTGACAAATAGCCTATCCCGGGGCCTTTTAAGGAAATCCGGGAAATTCTGGAGAAAATCATCCAACAAGGAAGGAGGAAAACGCCAGCATGAGAAAATAGCCAGGTTGAAAATCCGGGGAAATATTTAGAGTGAAATATCCTGGAAATAGCCATGGATGAATAGTCTGCTCTCCATCTGACTCCAATATCACCATCGTACCTTCGTCATTTTATACAGTATTTATTAAATAGGCCTATGATATTACCGTTTAATATGTGAATTGCTCTAGTTTAGGCTAGACATAAAGTCATATACATTAGGCCTATATATCAAATTACATATTAAATCCTTAAATGTTCACGCCTTTTAAATCTTCTTCAAAACTTTTGCTTCTGTAAACTTTTTTTTAAGAAGCAATGTTGGAAAGTTTTAATTGTAATCGAATAATTGTGATCGAATAAATGAATTGAATTAAATACAGTCCAATAATCAATTTTTAAATAACTTCTTCAGTAAAATATGGAATGTTGATGTTATCGTCTAGAAACCTGAGCAGATTATCAATAATGATTTTCTTAAAGATTAGATATTTCATGTATTGGAAGGGTACAAAAACAAATCTAATACTTTATATCGATTACCTTTGCAAATATCATCAGTCGGTTGCATCTAATCGCGTTTGAGGCAACTGATATTGCTGCCGACGACTAAAATAATAGAAGAAGCGGTTAGGCCTAAAAAAAAATAAATTGTTTGCCCTTGAATTGTATAGGATGGGCGAGCGCAAACGTTTTTTTTTTCTCTTGTCACTAAAATTAAAATATTAAATCGCAATTGCTTGGAATTAAGCCTGTCTCACTCTTTGTTTTTCAAAGGGTATTCATCAGACTAAGTAAAAATAACCTATAATTGATATTTTGCAATGAATTCAGACACCAAATTTATACACCTTTCATGTGCAAAATGGATAAAAATAAAGATCACTTTTTAGAATTTGTGAACAAAAAATCGAAAAAACCCCTTTTTTTAAATGCGCTCCCATTTTTCCGTGAGTTAGAGGCGGGCGCTGGAGGGAAAAAACAAACAATTTGTTTTTTGGCCTTTGCTTATGCTTTAAGTAGTTAGTCGGATGTTTGTACCACATTGTAATACCGCGTACATCCTTCAGAGTGTGTTTTGCAACAGTTACCGATTATCACTATCCTGGGGAATAGCAGGACACTATAGACCCAGTCTCTAAATTCACTTCTGTGGGATGAGAGAGACTGGAACACTACTACTACTTATGTATATGACATTATTAGATAACACCCGTAGGTAGGTTTTGATAGGCATAGATGAAAGTGGGCCATAGATAGGCCTATTGCCAGGTGACATGATAATACTATGTAATCAGACCGTAAAGCAGAGCTGTTTTCAGAGCTGTTTTAAGAAATAAGGTCAATACAGTGCTAACCCCTTCAACTTCGGTTTGAAGAGAGCACAAAACTAACTGAACTACGGGAAATGCAGTATCTCGTTGGCATCACTTGTGCTTGGGTGTGTGTGTGTGTGTGTAGGGGAAGGGGATGAGTCAAGGGTTTTAAGTGGAGAGCCCTTTCAATATAATGCATTAGTGTTCAATTACTGAACATAGGTCTAATAACAATATTTGGCATTATTTTCCACACGTCTCAAAATGTTTCACATGAATACACAGATAATTGGAAACAGTAACAATACGTAATGTGCTATCTCGTGTGCTCCCTGGAGAAAATTGATGTTATGCATACAAATCTAGCATAAACCAAATAAATTTGGCTTAGTACATTCACGTTAGGCTACTCTGGAGTTGGACAAACGTAGATAAAGTCTCTCCCATGGACACAAGCAAATGACTACGTGAGCTAGGAATCACTTCATAATATTCTTAATTGAATTAAGTGTACTGTATTATTTGATACTCTTTGTACATGATACTATGCAAAAATGATTATCTAAATAGATATTAAGCCAGCACTTAGCCGATTTCCTTTAGGATCAAAACAGGACAATAATGACAATGACAAATACTCAAATAGGCTAAAGCTAGGTGTAAAATTAGGGTAACATTAACAATGACACCATCAACATGGATCAGTCTAGAATGGAAATCACACTTAACAACTGGCCAATCAGAACTTATTATTATTGTTAGGCCAGGAATAAACACTTCACCACAAACACTCAATTTTCTCGTTCTGTACGTCAAGATGTCGTTTTGGTGCACCTTACCAAAATTATTATAGACGGTTCACTATTTATAGTTATTTCGTTACATGTATTTATACGTAAAGTTTATTAAAAATCCTGTTTAAAAAACTACAAATACGTTCGCGATGATATGTTACCGGACTGATAGTAGAACTGCAGATGGCACCTGAGGCTATGTTATATATTCTAAAATTGACAACATATCAACTATTAAATCGATGAATACGTTAAAATTCAATAGATTAATCGACAGTTGAATAGCCAGACATTGACTAATAATTATATTGATTGATTATTAATGATGGTGATTGAAATGAAGCTATTTCAATTTATATCTTTCAAGCCAGTTTAAACCGTCTTGTTCATACCTCATTCATTTCTATCCAATGGCATCAAGTGATGATAAAAAAAAATCACGATTAGATAAAAATGAGAAGTCTAATTGTCCTACTTTCAGGATATGAAATATAATAAAACCTGTGTACAAATGTACACAGTTTTTGTTATAAGTAATGCATTAATGCAATATGAATTTACATACACCTTATGGCTACACAAATCCTTAAAGTGAACGAATGTTAACTACGGTATCTAAGCGTGTTCTCACCCTGTAGGCGTCAAATCATCGAAAGGAAATATCGGCGAAGGCAAAGTAATTAAATTATGACTGATTTTGAAAACAAACTCCATATATTAACTTGAAGTACTAAGTCACGTGATGGAAATGAGGTGGTTTATATACTCGATGCATTGGTAACGTCTTGAGATTTTACACGCATCAGTATTTCTATAAACCTTACACGAGATCTAAAGACGTTTCGGATCAACTTGAAAAAACATTTAAGGTATCGGATTTTAATTATAGATATTTATTACCGGTAACTATTGTAATTATGTAAACATTGTAAATTTTGATCTAATATAATATCTGATTTGACTTAATCAACCTAGATTACAATAGGCATTATGGTATTTGTTTAAATAATCATTGTCTAGATTGATTTTGGTTGTGGCTATCATTTTTTTTTCAGTTCAACTAAATATAAATACGGTGAAAGTGTAGTTAACAAGAATAAGCGAGGCAGCTGTAATTTCGGAATTAAATTCCAAAAAAGTAGATGAATAATAATGGATTATTTTGTGTTTTTTTATTAAAAAACCCTGTGAAAAATAATTCATTTATAATCATATCTATCTGTGTCTGTAAATAAACTACTTTATTAGTAACTTATTCTGACTTTCACCTATCATTCTGTATATGTTTATTAGGTTTATTTAATTTTATAAATCCTTATACAAATAGTATCCTCATAATTTC
>NW_022716829.1:3205786-3218964 GCF_011630105.1 Anneissia japonica
CCACTAAATTTATTTCGAGAACAAGTCTATATAACAACATACAATTTGAAGCCTACAGCGAAAAGGCAAATCTGACAAAGTAAATTAAGAAAAAGAAAATTGATCAACGAAAAATCTCAGAAAACATATGCCTATTTTGATTAATTAATTATTAAATTTGATGGTCTATGTTTTGAAAGCTGTCTTGTCGAAACTGTAGCCGACCAAAAAGCCAATTTCTTCTTTGTGATTATGTAATCTTATTATTAGCATCAGCATCATCGCCATTGTCATATACAGTAAATAACCATCGTCCAATTAGACAAATATTGAAATAATTCAATTTTCGTTAATTTACGTACGTCTTAATACGCAAATCCTTAAATTGAAAACAGAGTAAAATTACAGATTATGCAATGATCATAGAAAGGTATGCGGCCTATAATATAGATCTGTTATAGACTCAGTGTATACTAATAATAATGTTAAAAGATCTTTCATACAACGCGTTTGATTAACCCGGTATCGTTATTTGGCGTTTATCCAGATATACCGGTACAGTATGTGACAAACCTCGTTGTTCACTATCGCGTAGCATTTTCAGTGTCTTGCATAAGCCTGGTATAATACCAGAATACAGTTCGAAGTGTTCAGTTAGTGGCAATTATTGAACCGCTGTAGTGTGATGGCAGCAATAAATATTTGACCTTAAGTAACCCGTATGTGGAATGATTAATGAAAATATATATTGCCTGTCTCCGATATATATTGCTATATTTTATTCAATTTGTCAGCCAAAGTTTAAATTAATGGCGCAGCTAAAATCTTTTCTAAGATTACATTTTCCCGGAACAAATTAGATAACTGCACCATCTTTTAACTTACAAGTGTTCTTCTTTGAAACCCCAAGTGTGCTCCAGAAAGCAAATTACTTTGTCAGCTACAAAGTAGCTTGTGGTACGTTTATAGCAGTGCATCGCTATGTTTGCGGCGACTAAACATAGATTATTTGCGACTACCATTAAGAGCCAGTTTTTTTTTTTTTTTGGACAGATGTTAAAATGGTGAGGACACTTTAGCTAAAAGTATACCAATAGTTTCGATATGTCATGCAATTGTGAACAGCTGTGTTTATGAACTTGGCGATATATATTTAGGAAGACTACGAAACTGGTAAAATAACAAGTTACTGTACTAAGTTGTTGCTATTTAAAAATAATACTATCTATATATATATATATATATATATATATATATGTATATGTATATATATATATGTATGTATATGTATTTAAAAGTATGTGTCGGAGATAAACAAAAAAAAAGTGTTGACGTATATCACGAATATATTTCGTCAACCCTCTCTATATTGTTTGTCTCCGACATACAAAATTCTGTATAACTTGTATATATAGCTCTACCACGGTATCGGCCACTCTACTCCAAACGATCTTGAAATCTTAATTATATTTCAATATATATATATATATATATATATATATATGTATATATATGATATTGAACGAAGTTAGCCGTTAACACTTTTAAATAAATATAATATTCGTTGACTTTAATCGTTGAAAAGCTACAGGGTAGCCTACAATGTTCCATCATGTCCTTATTTAACACTGTATATGTACCTTTGATGATTTATATAATATATATATATATATATATATATATACATATACATACATATATATATACATATATACATATACATACATATACATACATACATATACATATATATAAATATATATACATATACATATTAATTAAATCAAATGAGCAAATGTTTTGCAGCTGTCAGTCATTGCCAAGCTCTCTGATTATTATCTGTATACATGCAAATATATATATAGTTATATATATATATATATATATATATATACAAATATATGAAACCATATGCTATTAACATTATGTGACATAAAATGGTTCGATAAAACGTATATATTTCATAATGTGTACACAATTTTGTACAAACAATATTGTATGCACATCAGGTATATGTGAAAATAGAGACTAACATCACGACTTAATGCAAAGTGCTTCTTGCAATTACATTTATGAATATGATGGTTGTCTAGCTCATTGATCGACATATATGCATTTTGATGATATTGATTTAAAGAATATAAAAGCATGGTTTACGGTAGATTTATTATTATTATTATTATTGTATATATATAGGCCTATATAGGCCTATATATATATATATATATATATATATATATATATATATATGTATATGGGATTTACCCATATAATAAGTATCTTATTCGAGATCCAGCAATCTTAAAATATTTCACAGAAGAGGGCGTATGTTATAGATCTCTGGCAATCTAGTCACGTGTGATATTAGGGCTATATCAAAATCGTGACGTCAGACACGTTAACGAATGAAATGAACTCAGATTATACCTGGCTCTTGAATCAGAATGTCAATGTAAATGTCATTATATTCAACTTTATGATATTCAAAGATTTGACTAATAGCTTATGTTATATTAATACGATTGTAATTTGATGACATAGATTCGTGCTCAAGTATGTAAATGGGGGAAATATTGGATAACAACCAATAATATTAGTCTTCAAAAATGATTGTTAATGCCTTCCTAATTTCTTCTGTTGTTCATTCCCGGTACCTCAGAGAGATCCTGTCTCTCTCTCTGGGGCTTATTAGCAGTTAAAGTTTAATTACTCTCTCAACATTTAAAACAATATTTGTAATCGCAAATTGGTATTGTAATATAAATTCCTTATTAAGTAAATAGGCCTTCTATAATAAATTTCGAACATCTCCCATAACTTACAACCCAACGTGCTGCCGTGGCGTGGGTGTGTTTTCCTGTACCATACACATCTTTTTTCGAAGATTCTAAACATTTTCATAATTTCGAAACCCTTCTAGCCGTTTTTTTTTTATCTGGTTTTATTTCCTAGTCAAACAAATCTTGCTCTCTATATCCCAGTCGTATAAATGCCCTATTTATTTATGGTTTCTCATAATTTGCCTAAATTGAGAAGTTTACGCGTTAAACTCATTGAAAAGGTCATTACTATTACTTACTAGTAACTTTAGGGTTCATTATTCTTCAAACTAATTACTTTTTAGGTAGGGCATCTTTATATTTGTTTTGTCAAACACAAATGTTTCTTAGGTTGTTTTGTACTCTATTGGTAACCTTTTTGTACTGTATTGAACTCGTTTGAATTTTTCCATTGCGTCATCACCCGTTTTACTCAAAGGGTTCAGCATTTCGCAACTGATACATACATGTAAGTCTATATGCTCTAATTAATAACTATAGGCTCAATGCATAAACCTGTTGCACTGCATCTTGAATTTTGGAATATTAAATATTCAGTGTAAACCATTAAATAGTTAATCGCCAGAGATTTATTATACGATTATTCACTTGGTTTATTCTCCAACCCACATGAAAACATGTGACACACGTTGTTGGCTGTGATAACATGTACACAAAACTAAAATAAAAGCAAACGAATGATGATGGTGTTAGGTTACTAATGGAAACGAGAAAATATAAGACTGTAATACACGTTAATGCCGCCATTTTCAATCTATACCAGACTAACTAAGCCGCTGGGACAAAGTTGGCTCTGCTGAATTTATAAAAGATCACATAATGTGTAACACGATTAGTCTCCATTGAAGTCACCCATCAGAATAAATATATACGATATTAACTATTCCTAATGTGAGATAAGTAAGTGAAATAAAAAATATCGCATTAACAGGAGCACATATATTAGCAATTCTCCTCAGAAAACATGTCAATCATTGAACAAATATTAATTTTTATTTTGCCTAACCAACACTGTAAAAGCAGCTGGGAGGATTTAAACGCAAAGCTTGTCCTGTCTTTGGTGAGACGCTTAAAAGCTAAACGTGTTTAGACATATATATATGTGCTTAGGAACTTGATGTGTTTAGAAATGTGCTTAGTTATTTGACATCGGATTTCAAATACGTATAGCACAGTTAATGCTAAACACGTCAGAAACCTAGGCACATTAGCTCTGGCTTAAACATGTTTAGCTTTTAAACGTGTCACCAAAGACAGGGCAAAATTGCGTGGAGCTTTGAATTTAAATCCTCCACGCTGTTTTTACAATGAAAACCTTCCTTTCCCGATCATAGGTTCCGCCTTTTTCGGACCACACGTCCTCGATTGCCACTTACGTCACCCCAGCAAATACAATCTGTATTTGGCCTCTAACTTCCACTTTTTATTATATATATTTAATTTTCTAGCAAGAAAAGAAAGAAAAACGGAAACAAAGAAACTGTCGTCATCAAATAAAATAAACTACAGGGAGATTTCGCAACCTTACGAAAACGATAAAGAATACGTCATTGTCATTAACGTCATTCGTACGTAAAACATTATTGACAATATGCTGATGAATCGCTAACGTCGTGACAGATATGCTATTGTAGGGGAAGGGTTGTCTAAAATATTGATGACGTAACCGTATTAGTTATCGTTTTCGTAAGCCTGCAAAAACTCCCTATTGTTTATCATACAACCAAGAAAAATATAATAATTACAATACACTCCTAAAAACTTAAAATTCTGAACATAATAAAACCATAATTCATATGAATGAAATAAACTGTACACGAGGCCTACAAAGATAAAAAAAAATTGCTACGCAAATTATTTTAATAGCTAATTTATCTACAATTATTCATAATTATTGCAACAGAGTGATTTGAAAATCAATAAATCTTTCCATCAGACTACTTCTGAAATGACTCCTTTAGATGACATTACATCCACTCTTTAAATGGAAGATATTTAGGCATTTTATATACTCATATTGATTTTTCATTCAGTTTATGATATTTGATGATGCGCATAATTATGTAAGGTTCGTCATCAGCGTTTCCTTTGATGTATGCTTTTAACATAAGGTACCGTATACCGTAGGCCTAAGTAGTTTCGTCGAATTATTCATAATAGACGGTGCATTGAAATTAAAATGAATCATGACTTATTTTTTTATGAATGCTATCGTCAGTTAGACTGGTATAATATATAATATAATTCACTTTCAATATGTTTCAATGTCATTGGTTGAGATTGTGTATCAGAGAGACGTCGTCCTCTTACGAGGATTAGCTTTGGCCTAGTTCAGACGAGGTGGATAAACCCGGCTCAACTCACCGGGTTTATATACCTTCTGAACTAACTGGCTTATCTCAAACCCGGCCTTCTTCCTATAGTAATAGTGCCACCAGACTTAACTTTTCTAAGCCGGGCTTTAATCGCTGCGCGGGGTCTCGCGTTGACCTCGGGTAAAAATAAATGACCAATCAGCATTTAATTACGTGTGCTGTGAGCGAACGTAGGCCTACGTTTCACACGCAATATTTCGAAACTCGTTTTCTGGTTACGGTTCATTAGTATACAAATTCTCACGCCTGGCTAATCCAGCTAGTCTGAACATGGAGGAAATAAAACAATGGTCTGAACGCCCGGCAAAGTTAAGCCGGACTTAACATTGAGCCAGGCTTATCGTTGCCTGGCTTATCCCCAAGTCTCAACGTAGCCAACGCATTTCGATCCAACTCACTGGGCCCGACGGTCGTCGCAACGGATCGTTTTTTTAAAAATGTCTGACTCAGTGAGTGCCCGGCTTAAGAGGCGGTTGGCATTTTTCTGACAAATCAGATGTGAACATCAACCATAACTACTACAATGGGTGTGGTATAAAGAAGAAAATTACAATACGGTGAAACTTTTGTTTAAAACCATTGGGCCAATATTCCTCTGTTTGACTTATAAGATGGCTTATTTCAGCTTTAGTCATTTATTTATTTTAAATGGTATTTTTAACGCAATATATAATTCTGTTTTCCCTTTTAGTTTTTTGGTTATTTGTTTATCCCTAGTCGTAAAATAAACCTATTATGAAAGACACCCAGCCATATTTTGAAACCTTCTGCACTTCTAGCTAGAGGGAGGGATATTATGTAGTTTCCTATTCTTAAAGCTAAAATGATTTTCCCGATTATAACTATAATCAATCAGTCACGTAATTAACCTAGTTGAGTGTCAACTGATGTTCGGTGTATGTCAGATATGTTTCTTCACCTGAGCTGTTTTTATATTCCAGTGAAGATTAATGTTTAATGTCTGATTGATTGCTTAGAAAATGATGACAGAACGAGGACTAATGCATAGTTACTGAAGAATATGATTATAAAATCTTCCCTTTCTCATTGAATCCAACTGGCCCGTTATTGTACAGGTACATCAGCATATTGGTTAAGGATGACCTTATAATGATGATAGAAGGGAATAGCGGAAGTGACGCTAATAATTACCGTAGCGCTTCTTCATTCGCGTTTATGAAGAATCCACCTAGGATTTCATCAATATCTAGATATATAGTAATACCATTTACGTCAGAGTTTGGTCCAAAAAGTATTAGAGATCTAAGTAGACATTATGACTATTTTATGACTTTGAATTCACAGCATTGGTGTTCTTTCTCTTGACATTCAAAATTGGAAAACTGCTTACAATTTAAGAACTGGTCTTCGGTTCTTTTCCCCTAGCTGCCTACTCTTCCTGTAAAAAATACAATGTGTAACACTGAGATTAATGAGTTATTCAGCATCCATTTAAACGATTCAATATATCATAATCACTAAAATCGATATAATAAATCCATTTAAAATACATAACTGCTGGGGAACCTCAACAGGAGATCTGTTATTACACGCATTTCCCCATTCCTGATTGTTCCCCAAATTCTAATAAAATCGAATTTATCAACCGGAACTATTACTCAACGAGATAGACGACTTACTCTTAAAGGAGTAGTGCTACAGGAAATGAGATATCAAATTATTTTCGTTAAACATATGTTATTTTAAAACTCTATTGACATTCAAGCGGCAGGGGCACGGCTCAGTGGCGTATCTAGGGGTGCTCGTGGGCGCACACGCCCTTTCAAAATTACTCACCCCAGCCCCCCCCCCCCAAAAAAAATCACTTGCAAATAGTTAAAAATCACCTATAATTACCTTATTTTGCAAGTTAGCGCACCTACTCTGATCAACGAGCCCCCGCCCCATCAGCACCCCCATTTCAAGACGTCTACATACGCCACTGGCAGCGCTAACTAGTAACAGCAATATCGATTCTGGGTCGCTTTGCTTAAGATTCTTTTGGCAGAATGAAATCTTCTAACATAAAGACACAACACCGGGGGTTCAGTTCACACATCTGGCTTATGTGCACTTTAAAAAACCCATGTATCTTTCGGAAAAGTATGGGGTTATCTAATTGCTCTGGTTCAGTTCAGCCTCCTGCAACGACGTGAACACGACTAGAGTAGTCGCGGATCACGATCATACGCAATTTAGCACGATAAAGCTGCGAGTTATGGATTATGCGGTGCTCTTTTGTAATCAAAATATGGAAACCACCGTCCAAATTAACTACACATTACAAAGTGTGTAGTTTGAACATTAACAAAGTAATAACTACAGCAACAAAAGTAAAGTTACTTAATTGAGTAACCAGGACAATTGAGGGCCCAGGGAGCATCAGAGCCAGGTTTTACCTATTTGTTTGGGAGCAACCAGTGTGCAGCGTCGTCACCTCTGGCAGTACAACGTTACAGACAACTTGTTTTCCAAAAGGGTGTCTTGTCTTTAACATGCTTTTGGTCTATGCTTTTTTGGCGCAATATAGACTTATAAGGTATTAATCATAAAGTAATAAACAATAATTTTCTAAAAATGTATAGGCCTATCTATAAAGAACCTAAAAACAACATTTATTTTTACTTGGAATTGTTAATCTTAAAATACCATACAAACAAAACAAATATAATACTGTATATATTTATAAATAAAAGCAATATTAAAAGAGGTACAATTTGATTAATATAGATATTTTTGTAATATATTTGTTCTTGTAATATCATAATATATAAAAATACTTAATAGATTGAGTGTTTTTGCTTGGTGAAATCTATACAAAAATTTACGATACATACATTGTTTCCACTAATGGAGTTATGGTACATATACGACGGATAACATTTTTGTTTCGTCTAATCTATCTTAATTATAAATGTATTATTTCTTCTAATAATAATTGTGCAAGTGGTTTATTTGTGTGTCACTGTTGGCAATTTATAGGTTGGAACTGACAGCATATTAAGCGGCCAACGTTTGTTATCAAAATTTTTAGGTACGTGATATTTTGCGGCATCGTTAACACATCTAATGGGCGGTATCTTGAAAAGCTTGAAAAGATGGCGCAGTCGTATGATGAACTTGCCCACCGGAGCCTACTTGTGTCTGCTACAACAAAGTCATCGTTCTGAAATAAACTGACTGTATGAATAGCACAAGCTCGCAATATCTGTCTACTAGCGAGCAATTGCTGGCAGTCGACTAATTATGGACACAATACCGAAGATCGCCTGTGATAGAACAGTTACCCTACATAATAGTGAAAGAGCAGCGTTAGAGAGCTAAACAGAGAATTATTATCAACATATTCATTCGAGCAGCAAGTGCCTACTAGAAGTCATGTCATACATCATACTGTGCGTTTGAGAACTCGGGTTCGTATCCCGCGTCGGTAAATTCGATTCGATGCCTACAATTAACTACGCCAATAGTTAGTTCCGCAACTCTTCAAATATTTACTTGTCGATGCTGAATTTTTGTGGTAATATGACTAACGAGATTCCATTGTTTGGTTAATTAATAAACGCGTTTCATAATTATTGTACATGTAGTAATTTTATACCCGAGAATCATATATTCACATTATTTTCGCTAACTCAGAGCCTGCTTACTTACCCACAGGTAGTGAGAAGCTATTTAAACAACTCCCTGGTTATAACATGATGGTGGTCTCCTACTTGGCCGTGTTGTTTGCATTGCTGATATCGGCAACAGGTAAGATAAACCATTGATATGTTATATAAAATAAGTAGGCATAGGGCATATAATATAGGCCCATATTATGGACTGCATAAAGCGCATAGAAAACAATGTTACATTGACCACCATTATTAGAATTATATTTTTTTCTGTTCCGCGTACTTCACCAAAAACTATTTTGAAAATTGGGTAGGCCTAGATTTATTCGGTTTGCATACGGTATGTCTAGGTTTCCTTTTATGCTACGATAATGAGATAAAGCTTTTATATACAGTATAATTTTTACGAGTATATTGTTTGTGAATTCTCGCATATTGCGACATTTTGAATATCAAATATAATAAGATATTAATAGTACCAGGAATTTTAATATCAATTTTGAAAATATCGTTGTTTGAATAAAACACACAAAGAAAATAATTGCGTTAAATTAATCAGAGATTCCTCCCTCATTAAAGCTGCATTCACATCGGATCCGAACCGAAATTCGGACCGCGTTTCCGAAGAGAACCTTAAAAATTGGTCAAACAAAATTGTCGTGTATCCATTCTACTACATAAAACGCATTTAGATATAAATACAGTATATATCAAATACTATTTATATATTCATTACATACTATTTGATATAGGCCCTATTTATGTTGTATAAAAATACATATATACATAATATACAAATACATACATACATTATATATATACATATATATATATAAATATAAAATAAAACATAAACGAATATATATATATATATATATATATATATATATATAAAATATTCATTCAAAGTAAACACCTGTACAAGTACATGACGTACGACAAAATAGCTTAAAAAAGTGGAAAGCGGGGATTAACCACGGTCTGTGTACATATCCCCAATTGTAAGCTTCCTCGTATATTACAATACGTCTTCATTACTTTTAGCGTTATTCTGTTTGGTTGTTTCTGGGGGTTTCTACATGCCTTTTATAGAGTACAATACAAGCTTCTCTGGTGTACTGTATACACCGCCACGTATCTCGTTGAGAACAAACTTGCTGTCCCGACTAATAAATAGTGGAAGATGTATCTAGATCTCAAACCATGTGAGAATTAAATGCTATTTCAATTGTGACGTCAGACATGTTAAAGAATCGCTCTAACTGACGCTTGGATTCATCGCAAATCCTTCGTGACCAAGTGATTATGACATTCGTTGTATTTGCAATATATTCTGATTCCATATTCCGGTAGATTGATTTATTTTCATTCTTAACCAAGTTTCTCCTCTTTTGCGTTTCATTAATATGTATACATTAACCGGCTTGTTGTTTCTGTATATCCATATTACCATTACCAGATAGTTGCCTATAATATTTTCGTGTACAGAAAGAGGCCTACTATATACAATAAATAGGCATAGGCCAATTTATGTAGGTTCAGACTTATATAAGTATACCAAGGTACGGCACGAACTCAAAACCTTTCGATTAAAACTTCAAATCCCTACCGCTGCGCCCTCTATGTTGACGACATGAGTGTTATGAAATTAAAGTATATGGAAAAATATGTGACAATCTTACACCCTATAATGCAGATGTGAACAGAAGTAGCATTGCGGTTTCTTTACTCATTTATTCTTCGCATATATTTTAAAACCTTATTATCATTAAATGCTTCATTGAAGTGCTAGTTCTTCTCATTACCAAAGTATGCCTCAAAACAGTGTTGCTTCCTTGCACTTTATTAGGCCTAGTAGCCATATACTCCTTAGGACTAAGTAGGCCTACTTAAAAATAATATAGGAAAATTAGATATTATTGAGCCTGAGTAGATTCTGTAAAATTCTAATATCTACAGATGATGAAATATGCAATATCAGATGGAGATAATGGGGAATAAATACACATTCCTCTAAAATACGTGATAAATGCGTGTTTTAAACGGTTTTGTTTAATCTGCATTTCTACAATCATTGATTAAGAGCAAGCAGAAGTCAAGCCGTCGGCAATCTCTAAATGAACGTAACGATGCAATATTCTTCCGCCAGCGGGTTCGTCAAATCATACTGGAGCTGGATCTAATTGAACGTAAATAAATGTGTTTCATTTCCCTGGACAAATTCACTCAAGATGTGTTCTGTGATAACTTGCCCTAGGTCAGTAATGATAGCCATGTCGTTAACGACTGGTACTCGCCCACTTATCATCATCGATCTGTCCTTCTATGAGACATATAGTCAATGATTTTTCAATCCCAAATCAAACAAAGTTAAAATATTTACAAAATCAATACTAAAATTTACACACATCATTAATCGGTTCGTACCACGTGATATTATCCGTATTTAAATTATTCCACTTTGCAGGTTTATTTTTGTTTCGCAAACACAATAATACTCAATGCAGATACGGTTAAGTATGTCGCATACTTAACGAATTCGTTTTCTAGAACGTAAGATATGTATGTAGTGGATGAATTTTACAATGCTTTAGCATTTTGTAATTGTTCCCAAATTGATGCAGCTTAAACAAAACATTTCTGATTTGTTCGGTCCTATTGCAGAACGAGTCTTGTGGTACCAAACATGAAATATGAGTTACCGTATCGATGCATCTAAATGGATGGCATTATAAGCTTTATATCGGTCTTTGAATCAAATTTCTAGGATGAGGTATAACCGAAGTAAGACCGTTGGTATTCAGATTATGAAATTATACTCCAGAGAAAATTGCATCTAAAGATAAACAGCTAATAAATGTTGTTGGATTTCGTGTCATTTCTGTAAACGGATATAGGCCTACAAGAAGTCTCTCAAAACATTAAAAATCTATGTAAATTAACTCTAAACTTTCCCTTTAATAAAATATGGTATCAAACTTTAAGAAACACCGAAACCAATTTAAAATATGACTTCATAAATATTTTCTTGAATATTTACAACTGAACTGCCTGACACGAATAATTTTGAATGACACCCTCACATTGTATTGTACCGTTATGTGACTAAATGTGACTTGATAACGTTATTACCTGCTTTGAATTTTTAAAGATTTTTTAAATATATATTCCTCCAGATTTTGTGGATGCTGATATTCGAAATCTTGTAAAGCATTTAATGGAGGACGAAAAACTACCATATACAGCGTATATCAGACCAGTTAAGAACGAAAACACAACGAAAAACATCTCATACGACGTCGTACCGAAGAATCTTATAACATTTGTAAGTCCAGTTTTATAATACCATACAGTAGCGTAACGCCTATGGGTCTGGGGAAAAGCCTCATGCTACCAGTATAATGCTGTGTTACTTATACAGAGCCTTTTTTAATTCTTGGCCTACTAGAATTCACCTATACTGTAGAATTCAAATCAAATTATACTAATATAATGATATACGGCTACAGTTCGTATTGCTGATATTCTAGTATAAAGGGCCTCTCTGCCAATTTTGTGACACTCGTATATCGATTACTAAAATGCATGGGGCCCCGACACTTTCTAGCCCCGGACCCATGACTCGTCGTTACGCCACGCTAAAATGATTGTGTATCATATGGATATTTCAAACGCTGAACTTGTATGATATGACATGCCTATTAATCCAATTCTATGTATGTTTACCCTTAATTTTGTAAGAATAACTACTATAATAAATATATGTCTATATAATTATATAAGACCTATATAAAAACCGATACATATTTCTATTATGTTACTATATTTTAATATGTACCGTATTCATTGCAATAATAATACAAAATAATAATAACAGTCATATAGTAATAATAATGTTAATAATGATAATAACAATAATAAAAATGATTGTTAATATTAATCTTAATATTAATATTTAAATACTATATTGATATTATTTTTATAATTATGATTATATACTTTATTCTAAATGAGAAACAAATGTGCACCAACAAAATGTGTTCATAATAAACAGTTATGATAAAGACAGGGGTGGCACAAATAGGAGGATAGGGCAGGGGAATGTCCCCGTCAGGGAGAGCTTGACCAAACATTTTGGGGCTAACATGGTCCCCTTATATATTGATCATATTATTTAGTGAACATGTCTTTGTATCAGCGACACTCACTAAAGTGGTGGGTTCCACTTACCTACCCTCCACAGTACTGTGCTAACGAAATTCGCATAAAGAATTCTACCATGTGTTGCTATTGTAGCGACAACCCCTCGTTCAGTATTTTGTAAATTGTTCTAGTGTAAGATTATTTTACGTCATTTTAAGGGAGGT
>NW_022716829.1:3219617-3223997 GCF_011630105.1 Anneissia japonica
ACGATGACAATTAGGGTTTCTCGTTGGCAATTAATTCTATGCGTTTCTATTCTCTTATCATATTCATATTATCAACCGAGATCTCGAGATCGTTTTCTACAGCTTTATCATCAGTATTTGCATTTTGAAATCTATTAAATTTTAAATAATACAGAACAGCAAATTATGCTAAAAAAATGACACATCAAGTAACAGAAATATACGGGCATACATACTATATGAGACAATAAACACAGCGTGTGATTTAAAATGTTCGAATGTATTTTTATTTTTCAATAAGGGTGCTTTACAGGGGTTTTATAAATAGGTATGTATGGAATATCATCTTTTAGGCATTCTATTATCTATAAAAATACATAATGTAATTGCTTAATAGCATACACTGTGCCTCTGACAACCCCGTGACTTTCGGAATGGAATAGGCTTTATTACATGAATAATGTTTTCTGAACACAATAACACATATTCATCCAATTTATATAGATAATGGCATTACATATATTCATACATGCACCGACTGAAATGTCGTAGAATAATGTTACAGTATAATACAATTAATTTGATGGATAGAAGTGTAGAAGATGTTAGTGATAAGATTAAAATCTTATGTGTTTGTGTGTGTGTGCCACGGCCATATTTTTACCACTTCTGTTATTTACATTTTTATTAAAACTAAACCCAGACTCCGAGTCTGGCTTTGTCCTTAAAACGCAGGGTTTCCCATCACCACCAGAGCCAGAATGTCTTCATTTGAAGGCTCTGAGGACGTGATGTTTAAGTCTTCAAGGGATGGAGTCAGAAACGAATCAAATAAAAGAGACGATGTCGCGCGGTGGAGTAGAATGAAGTTGATGTGATATATTTATGACTGTGCATTAAGATACATTATACAATGCGTTTAGAATGATATTAAGACGTCCAAGAAGATACAGTGCCGGTGAAATAATGTACCTTCATTCCATGAATACCTGAGGCCCTGCCTTAAGACAGTTGGTGGCAGTTTTCAATTTGAAAACTGTTCAACAGCCTTATTAAATGTGTGTGCTCTAAGATAGATGTTTTGATTATAAATTATTCTTGAAGTTTGATCGAATCAGTTGTTATAATTAGCTACCGGTACAGTAGTAGACAAAGAACAGTAGACAAATCATGGTCTGTTAATAATTACCGTAATTAATCAATTTTTATATTTATTTGTTTATTTATAATGTTTATGTATAACTTAACTGTGGTGTACTGTACCGGTACTAGGCCTTAAAGTTTATTTTTTTAATTGACTGTCTTTGGAACTGATCAGAAGTAAAAGGGAATTGAAATTGAATTGAATTAAATATACTTTCCTAATTCGTTAAATTGTGTTGATTTATATTATGAAAGGACTATATATATATATATATATATATATATATATATAATATACATACATATATATATATAGGCCTATATACATATAGGCATATACACAAATTAGGTCTACTGCGTAAACAAATAAAGCACTGTTCTGGTGTTATCTGGTATCTGTATTAGTCAATGGGTGACAATTTTTTGTCACCAAATACCAAGTACTGTAAAATAATGTAATGGTATATAAATCATCAGTTATTAGCTACAACAGTACTTACTTTACAAACAAAGGCTTAGCAAAATCAAGTGAACCAGTTATTACATTACATCAGTTTCCATGAAAGTGTTCGTCGTTGATTCAATGGCGTAGCTGTTATAAAAATCGTTAACATTAATGTAAAGATAGTACAGTTCCTCTCCAGAGGCGGATTTAGATTAGGCCGGACCGGCCGCGGCACCCTTTTTAGAAAGTTAAAAAAAAAAGAAAGAAAAAAAATAATTGATAGCCCAAAGTGCCTCAGAAGTTATATTTTCGGACGTATAGAAAACAAACAAAATCGCGGTGGCATGCCCCCGGACCCCTAGGTAGTGTTGTCGCAATCGCGTCCAGCAAACGACCGTCGCGCAGTGGGTGCCCGGCTCAGGGAACCTGATAATGATAATTGGCAGGAAGCCCAAAACATTGCTGTACAATATGAAAGCAATGTAATCATATACATGAGCCTTATGTTTGCGAGGTATTATACAATTAGATATACAATTACAAGTGCTAAAATTCAATAAACATCATCGATGTGTATATTGTTAATTCAATTTTTTAGTGCAATAGGGCGATCTCTCATCCAAATCAAAATGACGCTTTCTGCTTGCGGAACCACTAATCAATAACCGTTCATGAAGAGTTAACAACCAGCTCACCGCTGTTAACGTACTGTAGGTACCGTAATTGAATTTGAATGAATATTCTATTAATTAATATGAATTATGGTTCATCTAGCATAGTTTCACTTGAATATTCGTTTTAATTAACTTTTATTAATTTAACAAATTACATTAGCATCCAACAGCGATCGACAAGTCACTTAGGCCTATATAATGGGAAAAAAAAAACAACAGCAAAGAGAACAAAAAACAAAACTATTATCCTGGCAGATGCAATGTATTTCGAATATGGACTTAGCCTCTTTCCACCTAGAATAATGTGTACATGGTAGGGACTCTAGCATTTTGCGTGTTATAAATATACGCAATTGTCCAACAGAGAACTGAGTATAATGTCCCGGGGGAAATCGTGCCAAGTGCATAGAGGCCTTGTTTGGTAGGAGGCCTACGGTATGAAGCTCGGCGCATTAATGTTGTTATGATGATACTGTACAATATATAAGCTTACTGTACGCATCAATGAGGCTTATGGAACTATAGAATTGATTTTAGTCGTGACAAAAATTCTTAAGGATTTCAACCCGAACCTGATTATGCACAAGGCAAACCTAACCACAATGGTCCATCTGGGAGAACAGTAGTATATTTACTTTATACAGTAAATATACAGGAAGACGTCGTCTGCTATCTCTATGGACGTCGTCTGCCATCTCTATGGAGGAAAATAAAATGATGATTTATGAATTTTTAACCCAGTGTAAAGAACATATAAATAAATAATCCGAATGCAGCTCCACTCCGGAAAAAATCAATTGTTCATAGTAAACATGGACGGATCTAGAGGTGTCCGAAAGGGAGGCTGAAAGTGGGGGCTGATAGAGATAACACCACGATAGGGATGGGGTGGGATTTTTGTTTTTTAGACGCCCGATCGAGAGACAACACTACCCTGTTTGTTTTCACGAACACAAAGCATTGGTTGAAACATTTCACATGTTATAATTTATTTTTAAGAGTGATCAGTATGTAAAGCCAATGTAAATCACCGAACCATTGTCCCACAAGGTCTATTAGGCGAACTTAGTTTAATAGATGAGAAGACAAAATTGATCTCTAATGTATTGACCATCATAAAAGATGTTAAAAAATGCAATAGATAATAATACAACTCAGACTAGCTGGGAACGTTTCGCACTTTTCAAATACATTTCAATCCAGATCATTAATGAATTCTTATGCATTAATGGACGAATTACCAATTCCGTCTGACTACAGTTAAAGTTGTACATATGAAAGACGATGCTACGCTTTTTTTTACATGTATATCTCGACATACTAAACATGAATAGAAAGCCACACATAGAGGATAAATCCCCACAAACCAAGTAGGTAAAAACGTTTTGTAACGGCTTGTCGATTTGTATTTTTAAGAGTCCTGAGCCTAGTTTATGGCAGAACACGGCAAATCGCTTCGTGCATGCATCATGAGGTCTTGTAATGACTTTTCTGAAAATACTTGACCATACTTCGAAGAATGTTGACTAATAATTATATGACAGTTGCTACCTCCATTAGGCCTAAAACTTGTTGTAATAGTCACTATGAAAAATGTTTATGATGGTAAATTTGCCCTTCCTCATAGTTATTACAGATCTTGATTTTTACCTAAAAGTCATGTATGATATTATTTTTATCTTTGTAATCGAATTTTATTCAAATTCGTTGTATGTTTCTGTCAGTAAGTGTAATTTTTATGTTGTTTTTTTTTTCGTGCATAACGATGACCAATAAAAGTGGTTAGGCCATATTGAATTAAATAAAAGTTACTCATTTTTGCCATTTCCATTTAGAATTAAATAAATGAAACACGTGCACGCATTGTTTCACTTATTTCATGCCATGAACTTCAGCATTTCTGGGATTTTTTGATATTATATAATGCATCATATTATTACAATCTAGCTACATTATACGTTTATTTTTCCTCTATTTTAGGATGAAGTAAAACAACAAATCCGTTTACGTGTGTGGTTAAGGGAGGTAGGTGCCGTAGGGGCCTGACTGTACACAGCTGGCCACAGAAGACCAAATGAAATGTATCTCGTCCCATTCCTAATCGTTTTTAGCATTTATTTATAATTTTAAATTGAATAA
>NW_022716829.1:3224078-3237595 GCF_011630105.1 Anneissia japonica
TATATTGTTTCTGTTCTGTTAGCTAATATAAACTGGCCAATTCTTATTTCTTTATCATTAATGATATAATCAACTGTATTAATCGTAAATAATGTATGGTCATATTTTTTTTTCAGTGTTGACACTGATGGTACAAACGATCCTAAACTACCTGTAACAGTTTTTAGCAATGGCACCGTCACGTATAATACTCCTTATATATTTGTCTTCTATTGTAAGGTTGATCTTACATTCTATCCATTTGATGTTCAATACTGCAACATGTCGTTCGGCTCGTGGGCACATGATATAACACAGGTCAACCTAATTCCGCCAAGTCTTAAGGGTATTACAGACCAGTACAAGGATAATGGCGAGTGGAATCTGATTAAAATGCCAATAATGGAAGAGGAAGTTCTATTCTCTTGCTGTGAAAACCATTTCAAATTATTAACTTTCCAGCTTAACTTGGCACGAAAACCTGACTTCTATATATACAATTTAATTTTGCCATATGTGTTAATTTCAGTTATGTCTCTGTTAGCATTTTATTTGCCGCCAGAGTCAGGCGAAAAGATGAGCTTATCGATAACAGTTTTATTATCTCTGATCGTCTTTAACCAGCTAGTCTTCCAAACTATACCCCGAGTCTCCGCAGAAAGTTTTCCAATTTTAGGTACGTGAACCTTGGTGCATTATAAGATCTAGTTGGATGGTAATATCGATAGTTGATATTCAAGAGATAAAGATATTATAAACATGCATAGGCCTATGTAGAAAATGAATTTGATTTTTAAAAATTAATGTTCAAAAACTTAAGGAGTCCAGGTTCTGCCTATGATATCAAGGACATGCCGAACGTAATCGTTTTTCTAACTTTGACTGGTTTATTATTGCATTACAAAATATGTACTGATGATTAAAAAAATGTGTTTGTACCCATGAAAATTTGCTTGTTCTTATCAACTGAGAACCATAGTTTGAATCAATTTATGGTTGTGATTATGTTGCTGGCTTCCAGCTCTTCAGCACCGTTAGATTTATAACAGTGGCTATTGTTACACCAGACTAAAATGAATTCAAAATTCTGAGGATGGTATTTCCTAATTCAGTTTCCTATATGTAATAACATTCAATCAGAATAAGGAATTTGTTTAAGACAGGTGTAGCAATAGCCTCTGCTTAGATTTATAACGCACTAATTGATAACAATAACGAATGTTGATTTTTATTTTCGTATAGTATCTTATGATTATTTACATTATTTAAATAAAATGTTATTTTACAGGGAAATACTTTATCTGCATGATTGGAATGGTGTCGATGTCTGTGACAATGTCGGTCCTAAACTTACACGTGTATCATAGAGAGCATGCTTGTATCCCGATGCCAGAATTCCTTCGATGGATCGTATTCAGCGTTCTTGCTAAAGCTGTTGGAATATGCAAGCCGCACCAAGTTCCGCCTGCTTTGAGCAAGGAGTGGACGAGTTACCAATCAGAAAAAGACGGCTTTGAATTGGAAGAGCTGATGGACGATATAGACTTCAAACCAGAAACTATCTTAATGACAAAAGGTGGAAATAACGACGGTTCTCCTCACATTGATCGGATGGAACGACACATGACACGAATATCCAAGTTCACAGAGTACCTAGCCGCGAGGAAAAGAAAGAAGGATAAAGATCAGGAAATAGCAAAAGAGTGGAGAGATGCGTCGGCTGTAATCGATCGTACATTGTTGCTGTCTTTCGCTTTAATCACTATATGTTTACCAACGTTCTTCCTGTTGGCTGCCCGTGGGTTTTTTAGTTCAGAAGACAATGTCAATAAATGAGAAGTTCTTAAACACATCATCATCAACATCATCATCATCTACAATCATATTATCAAATAGTGTGTTCTCTATATATATATCAGTATATGCTTACTACATTTAATATCAGTATATGATTGATTGATTGAATTTATTCGGTGAAACACCAAGGATAGCCCACGAAAGTCTAGAAGAAGACTTATTTCCAGTGGTGTGCTTCTGGTGGTGATTGGGCAGTACACCGGGAGACAATCCTCTACTCTTTTCCGAAAGTGTACTGCGTTCTTTAACGTGCACATGGGCCATAATGCACACGGGACCAACGGCTTAAACGTCTCATCCGAAAGACGGTGCGCTATTGTAACTTGTATTTCAGCCCTGAAACATAAGGAGAGGTAGCGATGGGAATTGAACCGGGGACCTAGAGATCTCCACGGTTCAGCGCACACACCGTGGCTACCACCAGATTAGCCGGCTGAGCTAAGCTGCTCTCGTATCCAGATACACATAGATTTTTTTTTATGTTCGTACGGTATCTGATAAGTATGCATAAGTGTACGTATACCATTAGGCCTACATTGTATATGTGTTTATTTATACAAAATATGAATTTTTTTTTATAAAAAAAAATTGTTTACGTTTTCATTTTCATACATTATATCCAATGAAAATTTCGTAGTAACAATTATCCTGGATAGTATCTTTGTATCTCGTTTGCACTTTATTTGAGGTACGAATAAATTAAATTGAGTTAACTACAATTATCAATAAAGTGATATTATTTTAAATCTTATTGCAATAACATTACCATTTATGCCTTGTATTAACCTGTGTCGACAGTCGTTGACTTGATATCAAATAACAGCGAACCCTTTTTTACGATGAGATATATTGTAATTTATTTTATTACAGTAACCAAAATATCCCACTTTTATGAATCCCACTGGGCATTAGATGTTAGTCAATGAAAACCCATTTTTTTTTCAAAATGATGTGAATATATTTACATAATCATGTACAGTCGGTTGTCGGTTCAACATTTTATTATAAAGGTTGGTTTCCTGAGAAATCATTGCAAGTTTTGTAATATTTAAACACGGCGATGTTCAAAAACATTCAGCACAGATGCAATAATCCAATTCGAAGTTTGAAATGCACATGCCCGTATCCAAGGTCAATCGAATGAATGTGTGAATGTTTGTTCATCGACTGACTTTGATACGGGCATGCGCAGTTCAAACTACGAAATAAAATAATTAAATAAAAAAGGAATGGATAGACATCACTGATCTCTATAGCTATTATAGTAGAGATCAGTGATAGACATCCATTTTTTATTTTTAAATATAATTGTTAATAAATAATATATTATGGGCAAGTTGTTGCCAATACGACTGAATAATTAGGTTATTGGCACTGGTAATGGCAATGCACATGATACCCTAAATCAACCGACGATATGAGGCTTGAAGTTGAATTGGTGAGAAAAAAAAAATCTATTATAGAGAAGTCTTGAACTCTGACCCAGGGTAAGCATTTCAACAATCAAGTTTACGTCTTTGGCATTGTAATATTTATAATTACTATTATAAAATGACAATGATAATGAATTATATGATAGCAACATTTTCACTGGTGATAATTTATTATCATCTTTAATGATATTGAATGGAATAGCGCATTAGCATTGCGGCTGCAAAACGTTTTACCGTTTACACGGTCCTCTGAGGTAGCTAGTTCAGTATTATTTGTATATATTTAAATACACAGTTGTAAAGACAGATGTATGTTTAGCAACATGGTCTTTTTTGGACATTTTACAGTAAAATAACTAATATCTGGACAATAGCTTAGATGACTTTTGAAGATAAGAACATCTTTTGAAATCACTATGATAAGGCCCAAGAATAATAGCGAAAACGTGTGTTTTTTTCAACACCGTTTGTTGAAGTTTGTAAGATATTTGTACATTTTTAATATGTACTCAGATGTGAAAATGGTGTAATATTCCTTGTGGAGCTCTAAAGAATGTGTTAGACGTTAGTAGGTCACACGTATACCTTTAGAGCGTAAAGCTATAATAGGGATGCCGTAACATATGTAATTTTATGACTAGCAATCCTAAAACATGGATCGGAATAACGTTTGCTATGTTCATACACATTGCTCTTACCATCAGAGTTTAAAGAAGAAAGAACAAAATACCAAGTATTTGTCGAAATAAAACATTGAACCTTTTCAGACAGAGTGTCATGGAAACAACTGACCAATCAGGGCAGGGCCAGAAACACTCGCATGTCCCACAGACACTTTCACAAACGTTTTTGCTTTCGTCTTGTGGGACCTTAGCAATAATATCTAAGGAGCGAGTCTTTTCTGAATATTTTCACTATTAGAAATGTTTCAAAACCTTACAAAAACAATAGCGAGTGGGTTCACGTTATTTTGCATTATTCGTACGCTAAAACGAATACAAGAATTGAGGGCGCACTGCAGACAATCTTGAGTGGATTTTACATTTTACGGCGAGTAGCGAACTAAGTTAGTCATTATTATGGTCGTGAATTTACTCGTTCCGAATGTTAAGTTGGTAAATATGTTTATATTGTTACTTTTTTGTTGTAATTACGAATATTGCCGATGATTCTAGTAAATTGCATTTACGTTTAGTGGAGACATAAATTGAGATGGATTAAAAAATTCTAAAATTTATGTATTGGTAAGGCTGCGTATAAGAGCGACATGTATTTTTTGTAATTATGAGGGTTTTTTTTATTAGACATGTGAATATGTTTAAACAAGAAAAGGAATTATGAAAAGAGTCCACTAGTTACTAATATTTTGCAATCGATTGGTTACAAATTAAACTCCATGTTTAATTTAGGTGACGGGGGTAGTACATGTAACAGTTTCAAATGTCAAATATGTATTTAAAACGATATTGACGTGAGTATTTTTAAACATTTTTAAAGATTAAATCGATGTATAATCAATTGTGTTTTTATGAAATCGCCTGTTGAAGGCGTCATCAACCGATTTAATATCTACATTTATTCAAGCATGAGAACGAAATCAATTCGACCAAGAAAACCACTCTGCTGGCAGAGCAGTCGAAATAAATCTGAGCCCAGAGGACGGTCCCAAAAGTGAAGCCAAAAACGTGGTTATATAATTTTATGAGCTTTTTGCTTTAAATTTCAATTGTATTACCTCTGTACTGTATTTTGGACTTTTGATGCTATTATTTCGTCATGTTCCCTCCATTTGGATGAGTCCTGACTGAAGCAAGTTTCCCTCTTGGTGGCGTTGTTAGCGTTGGCTCCCGAAATTTGCCGACGGGGGTCCAACAAGTACGACATTGGTGTTCGGTGGCCACCTGGAGCCTCTGAGTGAGGACCCTGAATATAATCTCTGGTGGAGTTTGTGGAGAAAGATTATGTTCCGGAATCCTAAAATTGTGCTTTTTTGGACCAGAATATTTTGGACCAGAATATCGCCACTGGACGATGTTTGCTTTTAGGAGGCCTTTAGGCCTATGCAAGCTACAGGTTATAAACCTGTATATCAAATGGAATTAACATTCATTTTTGGTTGCATATAATGTCGTGCTGTATTTGATGGTGCCTATATTATTTTAAAGAATTATTATGAGGAAGTAAATATGCATATCTACAAATTGCTTAAACTATAGTCTACAGTGTCATTACTGATGTCAATGGTCCATAATCCTAAAAACCCCCTAAAACAATAATTTAATAAAAAGTTTCAAACTTTATTATCTCATAGATGAAAAATGTTTCGGAAATAGCCCATCATCAGGTGGTATATGTACAGTATATACAAGCTTTAAAAACAATTATAATTTATATATATATATATATATCTGTCTCTTATACACATCTAGATGTGTATAAGAGACAGCCTCTGAGGTCTACTACTACTACTACTACTACTACTACTACTACTACTACTACTACTACTACTACTACTACTACTACTACTACTACTACTACTACTACTACTACTACTACTACTACTACTACTACTACTACTACTACTACTACTACTACTACTACTACTACTACTACTACTACTAGTATTACTAATCTTTTTGCTGATATCGAGAATGATTATATAGCTAATGCTTTACTGATGTATTGATGATGATCTAGCAACTTTGTTTAAAGATGGTGAAAGTAATAGTAAACTTCCCAATCAATTTGTTGATATCCATAACGGTGATGTAGTGTATGTTTTACTAATGCATTGATGATGGTCGAAGGTGATGACGTCAACGATGTTTAAAGGTGGTGAAGCCATGTGAAACTGAGAATGCATAGTAAAACATGTGTGTCTGTGATTGTGCTTCAGTTATAAAAATAAAGTCACCAAGCTTGCTTGTACTGTACTACAGCTATTCCCATGAATGACCGATACAGAAAGTGGGTAAGTATTTTCCAATGCTTAAATCTTCTCTTAATAATAGTGACCCAGTATTCTATTAGTAACTCATGCTCTACCGGCCCGGGATTTATCAATCTCAGCTTAGCAAAAGTCTTAAGTCAAAAAAGTGAAGATGTCCCGAATAAATATCTTAAGCTGATTTATTAAACCATCTTGGCAATATCTTGGCTTAAAAATCGTCTTAGATGGCGCTTCCGTATCGACTTTCAGATTTAAACAATTTTAAGCAAAGCAATATGGATAAATTTGACTTAAGCAAAAAAATGGACTTAAGACATAATTTAAGCTGAATTCTAGTTCCATACGCTCTTGTCACGCGTGTTTGCGTACGTGAACGCTGTCTTTATGTGGGGTTTTAGCAAGAGTATAGGGGCGCGGATGGCGATTTTTTTTATCGTAGGTAAGTTCAGCAAACATTTATTAATTATTCATTACTAGAATGTCTGAAGGCATTACTAGCACATGCGCAATCTCGTTTCGCTGAACTGTATTTTGCTTGTGATAAACTGCTTACATCGTGCCTTACAGTTGTATATACTGTAAACAGACACACCGCAGAAAGGTAAACGTTTACACTATTGGCCTTTTGCACGAATCGGTAGACATCTTGAAGTGATGACAAACTACCCAAGTCAGTGGTGCGTAATCAACAGAAATAAGATAAGCTTTGAGGCTAAATTCTTGTCCTCATGTTATCTAAAAATTCATAACTCTATAACGGAGGGCCGTATCACATTATTTTCTTTTCTGGAAAGGTTCTTAAAAGATTGTTCTACACCACTATATGATTGAAAAAAAAATAAAACTTTGACATCCGAAATCAAGATGGAAAAAGAAAAACTTATCTAAATAGTGTATTAAAATAGGCCTATGCAGTACAGTATAGTACTAATAGTACTCTAAACTAGCATTGTTTTATATTACCACATGGGATTCTCCTGTGTTAAAAACATGATTTACTATACCATACTGCTCAGGCCCATTGCCAGGTTCTTCCAAAGGGGTGGGGGTTTCTGGGCGTGAGGTCTACAGTCGAAGCCCCAATGGGGTCTGAAAAACCCCCAAAGCAAACGTATTGTGCTTTATGGGTCTAAATAATGCTATAAAAGCAGATATGTTTGTAAATGCCTGTGTCTGGGTGGGTCTGCAGTGCATTAGTTCAGTGGGTTGGAGGACTTATTTGGGAAATTTAAAGAAGAAGGAAATGTCAATAAATAAATAAATAAATATTAATAGATGCTCAGATGACAAGATCCTGGATCTCGTCATGTCTACATCCTTTAGAAGAGATGATCAGATGACGAGATTATGGATCTTCTCATGTCTACATCCTTTAGAAGAGATGATTATGATGAGATCCTGAATTTCGTCATGTCTACATCTTTTATAAGAGATGATCAAATGACATACGAGATCCTAGATTTCATCATGTCTACATCCCTTAGAAGAGATGATCAGATGGCGAGTGATAGACTTGCCAAAAGTCTCTAATTTATGGATTTTTCGTAGTACATTAGCGCATTTCGGAAAGCGCCACCAGCGTCAGTTTATGTTGAGAAACTTTTTTGATGAGAATTAGATCCATAGAGCTATTAAACAACTAGAGTGCTGACAAGATGGCGCAGCAATGCAGAGTTGTGTACGTGTACCATCCAAGATGGCCGTCGTTGTAAAGCGCCACCTTCAGGCTTAGTATACATATTACATTATTAATAAGCCCTCTGACTGACTATTCTTTCATTAATGATAATGAGTAATGGTAATAACAAATTATTAAACTATTGTAGCCAAAACGAGGCCAAGTGGAGCATCTTATTCGAAAGTAAAGTACCGAGGAATGAAAATTAAAATCGTGTACATTACACCCAAACACCGCAACGCTCGAGTTTCAAACATAAGGGTAACTAGCTGTACTGAACTTTCTAAGTAAATTGAGGGCGCAATTGTAAACGATGGTGCTTAGCGAAATTCGATTGGCTAAATCTATCATAGATTTAGCCAATCGAATTTCGCTAAGCAGCCAATCGAATTTCGCTAAGCACCATAATGGCAGCCATCTTGGATGGTACACACACACAGTTCTGTGTATTTCGAACATCGAATACATTGCGGTTAGTGCTCTAGTATTCTTATTATATCTCTATGATTAGATCCTAATCCCAGAAAAAGTATATTATGGAACGCCATGCAAATAAGTAATATGGAACGCCATTTGTGCCAAAATCGATTTATTCTTAAGCATTTTAACTGATGAGACAAAGATTAGGGACTGGAACCCAGTCTAGGCGAGTGATTATCTAGACATCTGGGTGGCACTTTTAAGCTTCCATAGTTGTGAGGGATGGTTTACTATAAATTTTATTCAACACACCAACAAAAGGAAAATCTGGGCAAATGGTGCCATGGTAAAACAGCGCCCCCTATCATTAAAATATCTCGCTCAGAAAGCGATGTACATAAATAAAAAAAAAGTTTATCGAGTAGAATTTGTTCTGGACAACATATGCAATTTCGCAAATTCTTAACTTAAAATAAACGAGAAATGGCATTTGGAACACAGTATAATGCTAAGTGACAGTAAAGTGATCGCAGTCTAAAGATGATCTATAGCTCTCTGTTCTAAAGCATCAATATCTTATTTCTAGCACTTGCGAATGAGAGGGCTAAGTATAATTTTATTTACATGTCATCAATATTATATATAAGAGAGAATAGACTGCGTATAAAAGCATTGTCTCATTGATATGTAATTTACTTTATTGAATCTGATATATAATCAACGATTATATTTGTGCAAAATGTTCAAATAGAAGCACATTCAGTATAAGTAACTAATGTAATTAGTTAAAGTAATAATACAGGAGACTTTATACTTGGTTTCTCCATGATATATAGGCCTATATCTGTTTCACAAAAAAATATATATATATATATATATATATATATATATATATATATATATGTATATATGCACATATATATATTATACGTATGTGTATTGTAACTAAAATATTGATAGTAATAATAACAATAATAATATCAAGATAATAAATCCAATTCACATTATACTAAGTCACGTGCGCCAATGAATATGAATGCGCTCGAAAAAATAAATAAACGAATAAAACAGAAGATAGAAGAAAAGAAGAGAACAGAAAACTAGACACAAAAAAGCAAAAGACAGAATGAAAACATGAAAAGGTGAGCTTTCAGTCTCATTTGGAAAATCTCTAGTGATGGAGATTCACTCACAGATTGTGGCAAATCATTCCATAATTTAGGAGCGGCAACTGAATAAGCTCTATCTCCGTATGCCTACATTAGGGAATACTAAATGGATGTAGAGGTACAGGTAGTTAATCTCGAAGTGCGTACATATGTAAAGGAGCGCAAAGTTGGAAATATTAGGAGATATGTTGTTGAGAGATATGAATATAAAATAGCAACATCCTTTTTTTCCCTTATCATTATCATAATCACCAACGTTATAATTATTTAAATCGTTTTTTGTTTTGTTATTTAACATATAGGGGTTGGATTTATAAGAACTTGTGTTTGTTAGAGGGGCATGACTGTTCTATTAATCATTGTTACTGTACGTTTGATGTTTAGATCTTGATGATGTATGATTTGTTTCTGGGGTCTGCGGAGGACAAGTGATTGTTATTCCAGAGCTGCAATCCCACAAGATAAATAATAATAAACAGACATGCAACCAACCAACCAATTTTACTGATCTTATAATCATAATCAGCATCCTCATCATTGTCAGCATCCATCTTCATCAATCACCATCATCATCATCATCATCATCATCATCATCATCATCATCATCATCATCATCATCATCAATGACCAATAATAGTGTTGAGAGTCTCTGAACTCAAGTGTTAAGTAATTAACCAATCTGAAAAAAATACTAGCAGGTTCTTTCAAACAGTTATGAAACAATCTGGAATCAGGGGTGGCGCCAGCGGGGGGCCGGGAGCCAGGGCCCCATGTCGGGGAGAGCTGCCCCCCCCCCCGTCGGGGAAAAAAGCACAATTCGTCGGGGAGAAAAAAATATTATATGTATTTTGATATTAGTAGACTCTAAAATCGATTAAATAAGCTTTTAAAACCCCTAACTTGTCAAAATTTTCGGGGGCTTCGCCCCCAGGACCACTTTCAGAACCTTTTAATCGAAGGTCGACCACGCCCATTTTACTTTCGTCGGGGAAATCTGACACCTCGTCGGGGGCATCGGCCCCCCGTCAGGGACCTTCCCCCCCCCCACCCTCGTCGGCCAAATCCTGCTGCCACCCCTGTCTGGAATAAGGTCATATGTTTGGTTGTGTCGGAATGATAAGTAAAGCTTGGTTTCCATACAATAGCTACACCCTGTCGCCGACAGCTTTCGGTGACGTTGATTGTTCGGTCGAATAGGGGAGTCTTCACGATTGCATCAAGGACTGCTGCACAGCGCAACGATTGCACTGAAAATACTTTAAAGAAAGTGTAGCGATTTTGAGGAAACAAGGCCTAAACACTGATTCCTCTTTTTACCAATATAACAACTTCAACAATCAATATATAGAGAATTATATTCTGATTGCCAATCCGATTTAATGACTTTTACTATACTTGTAATCTAATCAAGATTAATTCTTAACATAAATCTGGATTTGTTTTGTCACATTTGAGAAAATCTCATCATTCGTCAACAGAAATATGAATCAGAATAATTAAAACTAAAATAGATGTATAATGTTTAGGATATTACAGGAATTACATAAAGCAAAAGCGCACAATATAATTATAAGGTTTCATTCTCTAATAAAACACTATTAAAAAATCACCTAAGTAAGATACTTGAAAAGTCACAATAACAAAATCAAATTATATTAAATATGATGTTTTCTTTACACATATCATTCATGAAAAATATTGTTTATCTAATGATATGTACCATTAAATAAAATCATAAAATTATTGAATACATATAAGATCGTCATAGTAATGAGCAACACTGATATACATGTATATATTGATTTGAAATAATATAGTTTGAAAGGTAAATTGGCATTAAAATTTAAAAACGTGATGTATCAGAACAGACGTACTAAGGCTGGAATAAAAATATTTGCGGTCTGTAACGAAATAAGACGTATCATTGGTGACAATTATCTTAAGGATTAATACTTCAATAAATTACATTAATTATATTTCATGACAGTAAATTTGTGAGCCAATTTTCTTATCATTACAGTTTTATTCTGTACATTCTGTGGTCCTAGTCTTATTAATAAATTAGGTCTTACTGTTAGCTTAACATTGAGGCTGACTTTCGCCAGGTTTTCATACATCTAAACTTCTAACGCTTATATCTCTGGACAACTCATCGTAAAGCCATCCAAAGACAAAGGTTAAGCTTAAATTGTGATCTAATGGAATATGAGAAACTCAATTTTGTATTTTTTTATGTGAATGATTTTAATAGATATTATACGTATCCAATCTTCACATCAGACACACGCCTTACGACAAACAATGGTATATAAATGTATCTCCTCAATTTATGTAGGGTAAAACATTAGCTACTCAGCATAATATATTTTTTCTTAAGAGTTTAATTCGTGCCTGCACGATTCATACAAATAGATAGTTGTTTCAGCATTAAACAGAAATACCGCGTTTTCCAACTGATTAGCTGAATTTCAGTTAAAGGTTTTTCCAGTCAAAATGTTCAATTTCTTTATAATGTAAAAGTGATCATATGCACCCATCATTGTTGGTTTTTAAAATTCAAGATGGTTTAACATTCTTCCTTTAAAAGTATTTATACTGTACATGTAATTTACCTAAACACATCTTTTACCAAGATCTCCATGAACAAAATATTTAAAATATCAGAAAAATGTTCACATAAAGAATTCTTTTTATCTCGCAAAGGCCTATCAATTTTTTTAAATTTTAATTTCAATAAGTACTTAATCAACACGTATTAAAGACCATAGGCCTAGTTATAAACTGTTAATTAATTTTTTATTTTCAATCGCAAGGCGTTGAAGGTACGTGCTTTGGTCTTCAACCTTTCGTCTAACCAAATATTCATCCGACCAAAATTTTACACAATTTTCGCCAAAAGTAGCCTATCCAAACAAACAGAAACATATGGTAATGTTACCACCAACATGTAGGCCTAGGCCAATGAATAATGTAAGAGAAAAATAAAAACTCAATGGTCATAGTATAAATCTGGCTGAGGGCAAGGCGTAGGCACCCATCACACTCCCTGGGTCCGGCCTGTGGTCCATCCCATCGGATTTAATTATACAGTACCATCTGACCGTGAATTTTAAAATACAACAGGGAGTCATTTCCGAAGAGTGCACTGCTTTCTTAATGTGGATCATGTTTTTTTTTTGGAACTTAAAGCGGTACTGCATCGTATGACGGTGGTACGACCGTGGTACATCGGTGATAGTATGATAGGATACGGTAGTCATTAAAAACGATCCCTTGCGCACGCGTCGTGGCGTTGCGTTCTCCATAGTCGCAATGTCGCAATGAGAAAAATGTCATCCTGACATATAATCTTTTGTCCGAACTCGTATTAATTCACAGGAGTAATAAAATTCACTAAATCCATTATTTAGAATATAAAAAAACCTATTACACAGTAGGCCTACTATAATATTATCACATATCAATAAGCGATATTATCCTGTCTTTAAGGTGAAAACCACAACATCCATTTAAAAAAAAAACCTTGTCTTGATTTCGCCATGCAATAATATAACTAGTTTACTAATTATTTCAATATTAGACAAGGCAACTCCAATCTTAATTCCATTCTCTTTAATCTGACGCAAGCATTTTGAAGAAAACATTAAATTAATTGGAAAACTCTTATTTTGAAGTAAAGTGATATGGCCCGACAATAGTTTAAAACGCTTCTTTTAATAGTTTTCCATAAATCCAGACTTAACTACGGTAACTTATAAAATTGCGACCGCATATTTTGTACAATATGAACATTTTCTATATATCAATTACCGATATTTATGTATTTGTTCCAGTTCCATAATGTTATGCATTAGCACTGTTCCATATGAAGTCAAGTATATTTTAGTAATTACATATATTATATATACAATTATATATATATAATATTGACAAAATATTAGTAATTGAAAGTAATCGCTGAATCTTCAATAAACTTCCAGTAAATGGCATACTATTGCTCAGTTTTATGATATTATAAGCCTAATATATAT
>NW_022716829.1:3237625-3247104 GCF_011630105.1 Anneissia japonica
TTATGCACAATCTGTACTGTAGGTCTGTGGATAATAAAGGTTTTCTTCCTTGAAAAGTATTTAAAAACATGTACACCTGTGTCTTTGTAGGCCTGTAGGCATTCCACCTTATTACGATACTTCTGTCCATAATATGTACAGTACAAATACCACTTGTACTGTAAACGCATATCTGCACGGTACGCAATGTTCTATGTCAAATAGAATTATATTAATAGAACTGCTTGGTTATGGTTTTAAATAATGACACAAAAGAAATTTACTGAAATAGATTTGATTCCGCGCGTCTTCTATTACTATAATTATTTTATTATATACTCTGTTCAAATTACAAAATCACTATTGTCACGTTATTGATAAATGAAACTATCTAACGACGTAATGTCAGTACTCTAAGCTCCTTTGTTTTCATTAAAAAAAACATCCGGTTGCAGCCAATATAAAGAAAAGAGGGAAAATTGTATTAACTGTGACAAATATTAGAAGTAGTGTTCTATCAAAGATCGCTGCACCATCTTTCCACTCTTTAGCTACAGAAAAATCTTTCTCTTTTTGTCGTTTTCGTAAAGTTAAGTACTCAAGACTTTTGACAATTCCTTTAATTTCCTTTTCAACTTTCCTAAATTGTGTAGAAAAATTTGGTGATTTGTACGAATTATCGATATTATTGGATACGTAAGTACCATCTATTAATCCTTCAGTTTCGCCATGATATCCATTTGCCCTCTCTTCCAACTCCAGCGTTTCTTTCCGTATCAATGATTGGAAATCTGTACGACGAATAGTAGCCTGCACCGGTGCTGTACAGTTGCAGATAATGCGCGCCAAAAACGAAAAGAGAAATGTATGTAGCCATTTTGGCATTTTCTGGAGGGATGACTGCTGGTGAAATATATGTAGGCTAATGACAGACATGATCACTGACAACGCAACCATTGCAATCATAACGATGAAGTATTTCCCTGCAACAACAAACATTTCTTATGTAAACCTCAGTGTCATTATAATCAAATTATTTCGAACAGTAGGAGTTCTAAGTGAACCGGAAAAATACTGCATGCTGCTAATTCAGAAAAAGGGATAGTGAACTGTGTCTATCACGATGAATATGATTTATGCGGTTCAAATTTAAGCAAAAATATACAAAGAAACGAAGAACAAAATATTCCAAAAAAAGTTTTTAAAATTATCTAATGGAAGTTAATGCTATTTTAATTAGTATGCTTAATCGAATGCTCTACATCGATTTCATATTAAGTGGATTTTATAGAACATTAAAATTTAATTTTGAAAGCGAATGATGTCCGATTGAAACTCTTCACCTGAAAGTTCACTCGCATTTTAGAGAAGTTAAATTCCCATGCAATAGACAATAATTATACTTAATGTATTTATAATCTATCTACATAATTCACAATGTTAAACCGGGCTATTAAGACGACAAACTACTGTCGTAATTACTTATTTGAATGATCATTATGGGTTAGCATTGAAAACATTAAACTATGTACTCCGGGTAACATAAAATGAACCTGGGTCACCAGAAAGGCATGTTGTTTTCATTGTGATGTCATCGTGTGTCAAAAAACAGAATATTTTGTGTATATAAATAATTGGTGAACTTACCTATAATTGGGAAAGTGCCGTCGGAGGCAGGGGGAATACTCGCAAATACCAGCTGATTAAATACGACAAGAGAGAGCATAACCGTAATGGAGAGAGTCATCTTCTCACCCGAGTCAGGTGGAAGGTAAAACACAAATATTGAAAGCAGTGATATCATGAGGTACGGTAATATCAAATTATAAATGTAGAAATCAGAGTTCCTTTTCACTTTTAGACTGAAAGTGAGGGTCGAGTATGCATTCGGGCAGCAAGAAAATTTGTCTTCTTCGCGGTTGATATCGATGTCAATAAGGTCCCATTCACCGTTAGGCTGGTAACTGTCGATTTCCCCTTTCGTTACAGCACTAATAATGTCGACCTGTAGTTTGTCGTGTGCCCACGAACCAAATTTCATTCGACAAATTTGAGTATCAAATGGATAAAATGTTAGGTCTACTTTGCAATAACAAATGTAGATGTATGGTGTCAAATATGATACTGTCCCGTCATATTGAATAGTAATTGGAAGTGGGCTTCGGTAGTCCTCTTCATTTACACTGTAAGAAATTGAAGAAAAAGAAATAAAATAAATATAATGAAGGTTCCTTGAAACAATTTTCATCTAGTAGTTTGTTCTGTCGTTGTAAATTCATTTCTTATATTAGAAAAAAATGCTCCGTATCAAGGTGATGCTTCTCACGCATCCCAGTTATGCTTTACGAATCATGTCTCATCTTTGAAAACAGACCTGTTTATGACAGTGTAAAAAATGACTGGAAACCACAATCAAGTAATTGATCCCAGCTTTATCCCTACAACATTGTAGAATTTCAAAACTAGTACTCAGGGATTAGAATACAACCATGTTAACTATCAACCATCATCACCAACAATGCAAAATCAAAACTCAAGAATTTGTGAATTTGTACAAAGGTATTAGTGTAGCTCTAACAGCTTTGCAGTACCTGAAGGCAGGAACTGCGATTAGAAGACAACAAGCTACAGTTCACTTCTATAATTCGATAACTTACAGTTAGGCCTAATTAGCTTTAAAAAATTACTCTCTAAATACAGATGAGTGAAAAAAGAGCGCCTACAGAGACCACTCCTGATAGAGTGAAATAGAGTGAGATTTCACTCTATTTACAGTATATTAAGATTAATATTCACTCATTTAAAAGTGAATTTTCAAGCATAAAAATAAAAGTTATCACTGTAGGCACTCTTTTACATTAAGAGAGTATAACTAACAATCTTTGCATATTGAATGTTGATAACTCATGTATTTTTTTTAGCAAATCGGTAATTCAAACTTTATTTTAAATTTCAAAGTCGTTTTTATCTTTTGGGATGGTATTATATCTTTAACCACAAGCTACGGATTCAGAATTCAGAAGCTAAACGTGTTTAGGTCCGGCCTAATGTGTTTAGGTTTCTGAGGTGTTAGATACGCTTAGGTATTGGACATCATAATGTCAAATACCTAAGCACATTTTTATATCTAGACACGTCAAGATCCTATGCACATTAAGATATATCTAAACACGTTTAGATTTTAAACGTATCACCACAAAACAGGGCAACATTACATGGAGCTTTGCGTTTAAATTCTCCGCGCTGTTTTTACAGTGTACACTAGAGTTTTTATTATGCTTTTCAAATCCCCTTTACAAATGTTGTCTATAAATTATATTTCATAGACCTACCTGTTGTATAACACTATGTCCGGTCGCCATACTCTGTCTGATGGTACCCTTAAGATACTAGTACCATTGAATCTCTTTGGATTCCACATCAAAAATTCATCAGTCCATGTCTATAAAACACGGCAAACTTAAAGAGTTAATTACATAGCAATCCAATAAAATGGAACATAAACATTCATAATGCAAGAACAATGTTTTACATTCAGTGTCTTCGATAATACAAAGAAATTTTATAAAAAGGTAACTCATATGGTCAAAGTTACCGAAGTATAACGGTACCAAAAGCCACATATAAACTAATGTGGTGACTTAAGTTAATAAGGAAGCCGAATGACGATAATAAAGATGACGTATTCTTATTCGTTATCGTGTTTTTTTTAAGGCTTCGAAATTTTCCTATTAGCATTCACTTGAAAATTTAACAAGAAAAATCTGGGAAAAATATTCCTTGTCAATTGACAGAGGTATAAATATAGCGTTCTGATAATCTTTGCTTAGATCCTTAAATTGGCTTGTAGTCAATTTAGGGATTTTCGTAGTAAACGGTCTGTAAACTAGCAAAAACTTAATATTGTTTGGATGTTTGTATCATAGAAATTAGTCCCTTGTTTGATTCTTTTAAATTATAGGACTACTCAGTCATGCATTGTTTACTAGAAGTAAACAAAGACCACCAGGGATTGGAAGGTAAAGCTTTTTACCATCATGCACCTTGCCAACATGTCTATTATTCTAATACTAATTAATATTATTCCATGTAATAATTAAATTATTGTTCAATAATTTATTTTAGGTACTTTAATACATGACAATAACAATAACAATAATAGGCCTAATAATAATAATAATAATAATAATAATAATAATAATAATAATAATAATAATAATTATTATTATTATTATTATTCCCCGACATTACTATCTGTCTGAATGAATATAAATAAAATATTGATGCATACCTGGCGTAACCAAGCAACGATTGTTACCTGCTGTTTTACTTCATCCTAGGAAAAAATATAAACGTTGAGAATTGATGTTTTATACGTAGTACGTGGGAATATAATATTATTAGAGGAATGTGATAATGATAATGATAATGACCACGATGGCGATACTAATGATGGTGATGATGAAGCTTTACGTATCATTCCAACATAACCAATATATGACCTTATTCCAGATTTTTTTTATAGGCCTAACTGTTTGAAAGAACCTGGTAGTGCTTTTATCAGCTTGTTGATTACATAACACTTGAGTTAAGAGATGTTCAAGACGGTAGTGTAATTGATGATGATGATGATGATGTTTTTTTTTAGTATTGGTGTAAGTTCTTTGTGTGTTGGCCTTTTATACAGTTGCCATTTTGTTATTGAAATTTTGTCAAATTGGTTTTGTTTTTTTAATTATGTCACACTTAGATGATAAATAACTACACAATACAAGTTACACCAATTACTATATATTTACAATAATGACCAAGACGATGATCAATTAATCGTATAATGTGCAAAGTGCATCATAAGTATATCATTTGTGTCTCTTGAAATAAACACAGCCATACAACACACTGTAGGTCATCTGTCATCTTAATTCAATCAATTAGCCAATAACGGATAAATAATTACCGCTACAAAAATATTTCTTATTAAACGCTTAATGAATTATAGACAAAGGTAATAATATGGTGAATTGAATTAATTAATTCGTGTTATCGAAAACACATCAACGGTTTCTTTTATTGACAGCTGTTTTAGAACACTAAACTTGGCTTTGAAATCCACCGATATTATTGAAATCGTCAGTAGAGCAAAAATTCCCCCAATCATTAAACTATAGAAATGCAAGTTACAATAGCACATCGTCTTTTGAATTAGACGTTAAGCAGTTGGTCCTTGTGCAATAGGGTACATGTACACGTTAAGAACGCAGAACACACTTTGGAAAATAGTGGAGGATTGGGTTCCGGTGTATACTTCCCAAATCAACAAGAAGGACTCCACTGGAAATAAGTATGCAGTGGCGTGTTGATATTTTAGGAAGGATAATCGCAGCCGAAACGTCTACATTAGTTTCTGGGGGAAAGTAGGGGGCCTAATTAGGGAAAGACCGTCCATTTGATTCTTAGCTACCTAAGAAAACGGCTGCCTTAAACAATGAGCGGCTGTCATCATTCTTCTCAGTCATTACATTTCGATAAAATATCGCAGAATCAAATAACCGTAATTAAATGGTAAAACTGACAAATATGCATGGACCAGTATGGCCCAACTGTGTGACAATTAGACACGGAATGTCTACTTTACCATATTTATTACTCGATTTATTTTTACAATAGATCTCATTAAGTCAATTCTGGAAGCGTATATCAAAACGTATGTTAAACATTCTACGTAAAGCAAACTGTTTTCCAACACTTGGATTAGACCATTAGGTCTTAACCAAACCAAAATAAAATATTTTAACAATGTTTTTGTGGGGGCCTTAGCAACAATATCAAAGAGGCGGGGCTTAGCCAAGAGGCCAATTGTCTGTGATCGTGATCACGTGATCCAAGTCGTATCTATTCAGAAGTACTGTATAAATGGGTACCTTATTTATTGTTCCGAATGCAAATTTGCTGATTGCATCCAATAGAATAGATTACACTTTGGGGAGGTGTTTGAGGCCTAGATTCATGTTTTCATGCAACGACCGTGTAATATCATGAAACGCATGGAGGCCTTATAACATAATATGTAGCCTACTATACGAGACCGTGGGTTTAAGCACTATAACAAAGAAGTAAAATCAAGAACGATTTCAATCAATTTTATTCTATTCATGGTTGATGATGTGCAGGATGTAATTAATGAATCTGGTAATTACTAGACACGAATTGCATTTAATTAGTGCTCCTTTATTCCAGTAACATGACACAGACATGCAAGTCAGCTTAGTAGTTCATAATACAAATGACAATATTTGAGTAAAATCATCTAGTCACAGTAGTTGTCTTTATACAAATCTCGTGCTTTCCAAACATTCATCCTGACCTACATTAATGTGAATAAGGTCATCATTTTCATAAGCTAGTCACTAATAACTTTATCGTTAAATTTGAAATGAAAATTTGGAACTGGGCATTTGATTGCCTCAAAGATGATGATGATGATGATGATGATTATGATGACGCGACCGACATCTCCAGTTTGCACAGACCGGATATCTGAAGAACTGAACCAACCAATGGAAAAAATATTAAGTATAAAAAGGAATACTTGGTCCCCAGTTCAACTCACATCGCTGCTCTTGTTGGAGGTCTGAAATATAAGTTACGATAGCGCATCCTCTTCCGTATGAGACGTTTAAGTAAGCCGTTAGAACGCAATACAATCTTCGGGAAAAAGTAAGGGATTTTATCCCGGTGGACTGCCCAATCACCACCAGAAGTAGAAGGACCCCATTAGAAATAAGTCTTCTTTCGTGGGTTATCCTTGGTGTTTACACACCGAACAAATCCATCTAAATCCATCCATCTGGAGTTTCAATGTACATTAAGGGAGAGTAATAGAAGGATGGACAAAGATATCTTATAGATTATACGATTGTTCTGTGGCTTTATTAAAATGCATACTAACTGAGTTTTTTTTTTAGTTCCTTTACCTCCCGACGGACCAATATATATATATTTCTTTTTCGATTATTAACATTACTGTCATCGCAGGTTATGCGTCATGGGAGTAAATTAACGAAGCTCATTTATTGTGATCGCTATTTTTCAGTAGAACTAAGTCTTAAAACGTCAGTTTCTTTCATTAATGGACCCTTCTGGAAGGCCCGCAACTAGGATTCCCGCAATAGTAATTCCAGAGAGCAAAGCGATCCTCCGACTGAGGTCCATAGACTAAAAAGCACCGGACAAAATTCGGTGGTTCTGATTGCAACATATATATCAATAACATGTTTGGAATTGATATTTAATCTATATCATCACCGCTTTTGCATCGCACTTGAATTGTTCATTTTGTTGAATCCCAACAAATTACAAACATGGACACCCCTACCCCTCGTCCGATGTCGTCTGATTGAATATATTATTATTAGTTTTACAAATCCAATCGAAGTTAATGTGATTGCTAATTCCTAATATTGTTGTCTGAAAGAATAATTTGGGCAAATTCTAAACCATAAAACGGTTTTACATGAACTCATTTAAAGTTATTTGAGATATTAATTTTATCCCTACGTGCCACCTCAGTCCGACCATGGTAGGCCTGATGTGAAAGCATCTTGAAAAAATGGCATTCTAGATGCCAAGTAGCAGCTGGCAACCTGCAAATAGTTCCCCCTATACCTTTCCGGAGTGTCAATCAAACTTAACAACTGACTAATCAGAACAGCGCTATGAATACGCGCGCGTCTTACAAACACACGTGTTGTCCCACAAACGCACGTGTTCGCGTATGTTTTAACACTGCCGACTTGTGAGACCTTAGCAACAGTATCCAAGGGGCGGAGCTTAGCGGAAAGGTCTATTGCAACCACATGCAGGGGCAGATACAGGATTTAGTTAGTGATAGTCTAATCAGGGCCGGCTCGACAAACTGGCCGAATAGTTGTTATTTTATATTTATACCTCTAAACAATTTCAAAATCAGTCATAATTACTAAATTAAATATTGTCAAAAAAGTTGAAATTTACATAGGCAATACAAAAACAAGCGCATAGTGTTGTTAAAATATATAACATTGAAAAGACAATGTGATTCGTACATTAATAGTAAATTCATAAATTTATAGGTATCAGTATATATTTGTTTAAAAAGTAATGGAATTGAGAAAAAGTGATTCGGCCAACTTACAGCGTATACTATTGTAAATTCTCCATAAAAAATAAATTAGTAAATGTTTTGCATGACATGTTAATTTTGGCACATCTTGTCAAAATGTGTTATTGATTCAGCTACTTATTCCCAATTTGATACAGGTATTTACGGTTATTTTAAAAAGCACATGGACACAATGCAAAACTACGATGAGTTAGAAAGGTTGTTTATGTTTTCAATTACACAGAAGACAAATAAATTGTAATTGTTATGTTTGCTTTACATCATGATGTTCATATTTTTTTCAACGTGTTTTAAAACTGCTTCAAGTAGGTAAAACAAATTTAAACAGTAACCATAAGAAACAAATAGATGGTTGTCTCATGTTGACATTTGGAGATCTCTTTTAGCTTGGGTCTTCATTTAAAGGTTCAGGTTCGGTTATCCTCTTATGCCGTTTGGAGACCACTTTAGCCCGTGGTCTCTATTTAGAGGTTTCTAATTCGAGACCGGACCCCGAGACCACTCCAAATTTCAGGTCCCTAAAGTGGTATCGTATTGCAGGGCGGACTGTATGTATGTTCATGCTATTGTTTGTGGACCTTAGCAAGGGACAGCCATATTAGCGGAACGGTCCTTCTCATTTGGATGAAGGAAAACATATAATTTTTCTTCGTCTTTTTTATTGACACGTCTCTTGTTGGTGTACTGGAAATATAAAAAAATTGAAAATTAATGTTCCTATGCTTACTTAGTTTAATTTCCTAGGCCTACATTTTATCATCTAACTAAACTAAAAAACGGGGTTCGATGTTAGAGGCCACGCGCCGGGGCAGTGCCAACTAGCCACCCCTTCACGGTGTTAACGGTTTACGCTAAAAGTGAATCGCTTTGATGCACACGAGGTACCAATCTTTCTACATTAAGCAATTAATGATCTTCTTACGGATTGAATATTACTTCGCATACAGAAACCACTCTGATTAGATTTCTTTCTAATAAATTGCCTTAGAATTATTCCGGACTCTATACAATTCTATGGATAGTGATATGCATTGTATCGTTCCGCTCTATCGCTTTCCGATTCCATATTTTTTTGTTTTCAAATTATTACGAATGCATAGCTTTTTATTTGATGAATCCATTCGGGAATAAGAATACTGTTTTCATACGCACGAAATATCCACTTGAAGAAAATACATGCAACTTTACTACAGCAAGAAATCACAATTAACACAGGGCATTCGTAAAACTGAAGGCAAAACGTCACAGGTTAGTGCGACCTACGTATAGGCCTATCCAACGACTTATGATGAGTCATTAGAAAATAAAAAAAACCTTCTTTAAATACAAGGGCATTGAT
>NW_022716829.1:3247109-3256533 GCF_011630105.1 Anneissia japonica
ATATATATATATATATATATATATATTACACACATTTATATATATATATATATATATATAAATCAAATAGTTCATAATAAAGTAAAGTACTCAAATGTATGAGTTCCATGTTATAGTTGTATGAAAAAGAGGTATTGTTGGAATCGAACACGCAATCTCTCGCCTATCGGCTATTATCAGACAGTTTAGACCACAGAGGCACGTATGATATTATTAAGGATCTAAGACCACTAGTTACCATTCCTTCATACAACTTGAGGGCTCTCACATGATGGAGCAAATTGTTTAAACTACGTAGTATTTATACATTAGGTACATCTTTACGACTTCTTCATGTAGACAAATCCAAAGAGTTCTCGAAAGGACGTAACTGCGCTGCATGAAATGTCCCATGTCCTGTCGTGGTAAGTCTTTAGTGTAGATTACGACGTCAGTAAAAACTGTATGTAGGTACAATTCCAATATTTACATTTCTAGCAGACGATACATGATAACCCCACGTTTGAAGTTTTCTTTACAATGGTCTTATACTAAGTTAAGTAAATCTTTTTTAAATGGGTAAATAGTTTCATCTTGTTTCAAATAGCAATAAATATGTATAATTCTTTGTGATAAACCAATTATTACTCACTGTTGTTTGTTGTTGACAGTTTCGCCTGGCTGTCAGTCAGGCTTCGTAAGAATCTGTGAAGGGTTTCCGCCGATGCTCGATGGTAGCGGGCCGCTCCAGCTGCCTTTAATAGTTGATCATAATATAGGTGTGAGAGGCGATGTGCGCCTTCGTCTCTATTCATTGTAGTGTTATTTATACATATTGATTCTTAAATTTTCCGCTTTAGCCACCCTTGTTCTTTATGTAGGATATTGATGTTCTCCCAGTCTGGTATGTGATTTTCATATGATCCGTTATAGCCGATTTGTGTAATTGTGTAGATGGGGATTTTCTACCGGCCCTTGTTCTTCTTTCGTATGTTCTTTTGTTCTCGTTTATAGTGCCCTGCCCGTTTCGCCAATATTAACTTTGTCACAGTTTTTACATCCAATCTCGGTGTTCCACACATTATTACACCTTTGTGAAAGTGTCTCACCACGTTAAAAGATGACAAACAGTATGAAATAAAAATGATTACAACAGCCCTAAAACGTTGTAATTATCCGACATGGACATTAAACAAAGTACAACATAGCATGGCGAAACAGCAAACAAAATAAACAAATGATCCCACAGAACAGCTTAAAGGGACCATGGCTACCATTGTAAAGGGCCTTTCCGAAAAGATGAGAACATTTAGAAATAACAAAATCGGCGTGTACTTTACACCGTTAAACAAAATCAGGAATATTGTAGTTCATCCCAAAGACAACATAGAAAAAGAAAACACATGTGGGATTGTCTATGAGGTTGGATGTAAAAATTGTGACAAAGTTTATATTGGCGAAACGGGCAGGGCACTAAAAACGAGAACAAATTGAAAGAACACATGAAAAATGTAGAGGAACATAACGTTGAGTAAGAACAAGGGCCGGCAGAAAATCCCCTTCTACACAATTACACAAATCGGCTATAACGGATCATATGACGCAAGAAAGTCCAGACTGGGAGAACATCAATATCCTACATAAAGAACAAGGGTGGCTAAAACGGAAAATTAAAGAATCAATATGTATTATGAGAAATAACACTACAATGAATAGAGACGAAGGCGCACATCGCCTCTCACACCTATATGATCAGCTATTAAAAACGGCTGGAGCGGCCCGCTACCAACGAGCATCGGTAGAAACTCTTCACAGCTTCTGACGAAGCCTGACTGATAGCCAGGCGAAACTGTCAACAACAAAAAATGGTTAGTAATAATTGGTTTATCACAAGGAATTATACATATTTAAATCTTTTTTATTGTTATGTTTAACTCCTCAACAATAATACTTTGAGACCATACGAAGGCATGAGTAGGTTTTGACATTTTGAGGACTCATTTAACTTTAACGCCCCAAATCTATCAATTGAAATTATTAGCGCCAAAGTGGTCAAGATTGCAGCAGTTTTATTAAATGGCCACAGAAATACTAAGTCGATCTTAGGAAAGACGATAAGGACAAAGACATGCGCGGCGGACTCTTCAAAGTATCCTGAAGGAGCGATAAACAGCGCTACTGACACAAGTCACTAATCGCTTCGACCGTTTTTATAATTGTCTTGTTATGAAATGTTCTGGAGAGAAATCTTTAGTCAGGTGTTTTGATTAATATGCCGACTTTGGGGACTATTAGACGTTGTATGAAATAAATGAATTAGGCCTACATACGCAGATACATATATACATTATTAAGCATAATAAGTGACGAGATGAATAATATTTACAAATTACACGGGATATCCCCGCCATCATTGTTCATCGTATGAGGTCGTCTTTGGTTAACCAAGGCAAGCTAAAGCCAGTGCGATCAACTGACAATATTAAGGTAATGTTAAATACACTTTCTATTAACAGATAATCTGAAATTATTATTATTTTTATTTCAAAGTTGATGGCCATTACCATTATCATAACGATCACCATAATCATCATCATCCTCTTTATTATTATTATTATTATTATTGTTATTATTATTATTATTATTATTATTATATTATTATTATTATTAATATTATTATTATTATTATTATTATTATTATTATTATTATTATCATTATCTTCATCATCTTTATCATCATCATCACCGTTCTCATTCTCATTAACAATTATTATTATTATAATAATATTATCACCTTCATCCTTATCATCAACACTAACAACAACAACAACAACAACAATAATAATAATAATAATAATAATAATAATAATAATAATAATAATAATAAAAATAACAATAACAACAATAATAATAATAATAATAATAATAATAATAATAATAATAATAATAAAAATAATAATAATAATAATAATAATAATGGTCATCATCATTATCATCCTCATTTGTTTAACTGTTTCATAATTGTATGAACATTAGTATTTTTGTGTAATTAGGCATATTTATCTTTTATTATTAATATTAATATTATTATTATTATTATAATCAGCTATTTTAACAAGCAGGTTTATACAACTCATCTATATTTAGAGTTAAAACAACACGAACATTTTAACTAGGCTAATGTTGCAAGTATCATATAAGCGGCAAGATGACACAATCACTTTTTTTCACTACGACTGCGATAAGGTAGGCATACATTTGGTAAGTATCACGCTGTATAGCGACGTTACATAATAATGAATATATATTAGCATCAGCACCAGCTGAAATTTGAGAAGAACATTTCCAACTAAAAAAAAAAATAAATATAGCCTTCTATTGAATTAGCTTAATGTGAGCATGAATCAATACATTAATTGCACTGCTCTTAGTCCGAAGCCGCTACTAGGTTTCAATGTCATCACGTTTTTGGCATTGACATTTCTCAGTGACCCCGGGGGAGGATTCTTGGTTTGCAGGTGTTCAATGGAAAAACTGAAAGTCACAGTTGAAATTTAAAACCTATTTCTGTCCACCACTAAAAGCTAATGTTTAATACGTAACCCCTTACTGTTACATAATTCTGATTTAAGATAAAGGTTATCGTAATCATTAAGTTTTAAAAACACACGTATCGTATTAGGCTTGAGACTAAGGAAGATCAGCACGTGATATTAATACGAATGCGTGACGTGTATTCTATACGTATTTTGATAAATCCACGTTGGCCGTCATGATAAATACGTGCATACGTACGCAAGGGCGTACCAGACCTTCGCCACGTTGGCCATAGGGAAGGTCAGAGTGAGATATGTAAAACATATTATTATTATTATTATTATTATTATTATTATTATTATTATTATTATTAATATTATTACTATTATTATTATTATTAGTATTATTATTATTATTATTATTATTATTATTATTATTATTATTATTATTATTATTATTATTATTATTATTTATATCATGCGACTTTTCTTTGCAGATACAAAGCGCTTCTTTTTCCTGGTCAGATGGTCCACATACTTAAATGTTTATTTATTTATTACCATTTGTAAAGAGGGTGACCTATCCGGTTTCTGCAGAAACTGATCATTAAGGGTCTTCGATAAAACATACAAACAATAAAACATGTAAATTATTAAATATTCAAAAGACAGATAAACGGCCTACAATATAAACAATACATTAAAACTTGTTAAAATCTGAAAAAATATACAAATTTATCTATTAATAATTTGCTTATGTATATGTTTGAAAGAGTGTAATTTTTCAGATAAACTAATATCTTTTGGAATTAAATTAGAGTGGATAAGCGTATTTTTACTAGCACATCTTTCAGATACAGATTCCTATAGCTCAGTCAAACAAAGAAGTCCATTGCCATTAGGACAGCCACTAAATTACCAATGACGGAATTTGTTTTAAAATGTTGTTGGTATGGGGGAGGGGAGTTGTGATAAAGAATTTAAACACTAATGTTATGCGCTGCCATTCCCCCTGCGTGACGTAGAACGATTCTGAGAATAATGTTTCAATGTTCCCATTATTATTTTTGTCACTGGAAGATGTAGGCTGTAGCTATCAAATATTAAATCTTTAATTTCGTTCTACATCGAAGAACACGTTATCTTAATAATATAGGTATTCAGACAGGTATATCACATCAATTATAATTTCATCCAATCAGAATGTAGGTATAACTTCTCCACTTTCAGCAACCGCTGACCGACCATTAATGGCACCTATAGCAAAATTCAATTTTGGCCGAAATAATTTCCATGTCCGAAATGGAAACACTTAATAGCACTATCGTTAAATTCGTGCTCCCGGTCAAGTAATGATGGCCCCGTAGTATTAGGTTTACTTTAATATTTACACAATTGATACAACACGAAACATAATCTATTTATGTTATTTCATACGATTTGCTTTAGTATTGCCTACTACTGGCTCAATATATTGATAGCAATGTGGTTTATTTTGACAGTTCTGTCCTTACGTTTTCTTTGGGGGTAGAATCCCCCTAGCAGGCCTTTCAGGTACACTTTCTACATCAGAGTTGTTGGCTCGGGTTGCATATCTGAATTATAGGTGTTCTGTTTTTATGAAGATTCATTACCATTCATTAAGGTATTTTGCAATGTACTAATCAAATTACATTATGAGTGACATTAATCAAGTTACCATTATAAATTGTATGTGAAATACAAATACTGTAGGCCTACGAGCACATCATTTGACACCCTTCTCATGCATTGCATCCATTGCCTATGCTAAATATAGTATTGAAATTGTAAATTCAAATTTACTTACAAAGTTTGCCATGTGACGTGGGACGATTTCGTGTTTAATTGTGACCGTAGTGTTGTCGAGTAATACAGGACGAACTATTGGGTTGTATTTTGGTGTTCTGGTTTCAAACAATTCGTGAACAAGTGCATACGGGTTACCTACAACAGCTCCTGCAATAGATTATACATAGACTTATTCGTAATAATTAGGTACGAACAGCCTAAAAGTAATACAGTACAAACAAAAAAATGCTTGCATAATAATAAATCTAATGATAATGTAGTGTCCTTTGTTTATCAATTAAAGAAATTCGGATTCAGTCTGCTGGGCCCATTGCAGCTAGAGTTCCTATATAGAGATGGCAGCCATCGATCAGCGCCTCCAATTGTTCATTCACCATCAATTCCCTGTTTCTTTCCAACTAATAGTTCTTTTTAGTACATGCAGTAAATTATGCAGACTTAACGTCCCATCAGAAGTACGAGGTAATGCGGGTACGGGGTCTTATCCAATGAAACAAATAAGAACATCAATACCACGGGAATAACTTCGATAATATAGGTCGATCACGTAACCGTTACGTTATCTCGCCCGCTGCAATAATCGTCCTCTAATAATATTAATAATAATAATTATTATTATTAATTGTGATATTTATAACAAAAATTATCATCACCATTTTCATTATTATTATTATTGATAATTATAGTTATTAATTAGTATTGTATTAATATTTGTTATTATTATACATTATATCAATATTTGACTGTTACTATAAACTAATAATATTATTACTCTGTATTATATATATATATATATATATATATATATTTATATATATATAATTTTTATTGTTGCATGATGGTACAGCAGATGTTGTATGATGACGTCATTCTGCCATTACTTGCTATACAGTATGACATACCTAAATTATCTGATACATAATTCCAGAGATGCGCTTGTACATGTCTGGATTGAAAAGTGTTATCTTTCTGACTTATCGGAAAGATAAAATACGAACAGATTCAATGGATACACTCGCATGCAATATATCACCGGTTCTTCCTGCTAATCGCTAAGCGCGTATTCATATTTTTTGTATCGCGTGACCTGAACCGTGTGGTCGTTAAACTGTTAACAATCCGAATTTTGTAGTAACGAAATTCACGAGAGCCTACTATAGATGATAATTACCAACATTCTCTCATCTCCTATTCTAGACGATACATAGTATAAAGAAATGAAAAGGGAAGGAAAGAAAAAGTCAACTCAAAAACGAGAGAAATTAAATGAAGAATAAGAACAAATGAAATGAAAAGAATGGAAAAAGAAGAGAGATAAAAATATATAAAAAGGAATAAGGAGAAAATGAAATATAAACTAATGGAAAACAATACAAAAGGTAATGGAAAAGAAAATTAGAATACTTCATAAAATTATAATTACATCTAACTAAATAATTAATAATACATATAAATTTAGGTAAATCGTAAAATTAATAAACCTCACAATTTTATTGCTTTTCCAAAAAACTCCACAAAATAGAGGGAGAAACGCCCTTCCTTTCGTCATATGTCACTGCGTTTCGGAATAGTAGGTCTATGCCTATAGATAGCACAAAACAACTGATGTATACAGTCTCATCGTACTAAATACTCAGTATGTTCCCAAATTTTATTTTTGCGAACAAATCTCGCAAATTATATGGGTGGGAATCGAACCCACGACCTCTGAACAACTAACATAGTGTCATAACCAGTAGACCACTGAGCTTGCGCTTACTGGATAGTCTTGAATCCGATCCTCAAGGGCAAACATCACTCTCATGAAATTTACTGACGCAAACAACTTTGAAAACTGCTGTATTATTATATATTGTTGTCGGAAACAATTTGGATGCACACGATAGACCCCAACGGCTATTTATTCAGAGTCTCCTACTTACTAGACTAACAAACGCCATTTATTAAGGCAATTATGAAAAAATGATGGTATCAAAACCTACAGTCTACCATTCAACATGGTTATTGATTTAATGAAAATTACTTAAACACATGTAGGCCTATATTTATTTAGGCCTAGGGCATAAATTTATTTGTAGTTGTAATGTAAGCGACCCGATGATAGAAATAATAATATGTATTTATTTTGATTAATTCAATTTCAGCCGCGCATTTCTACATACCGTGTTATTATGATCTGATTTAAACTGTATGCAATATCTATGTATAAATTATAAGAGTGTGTCTTTGCCTCATTTATACTTAGTTGGTATAGCAACCGAACAAACAATTAAACTACTACTGTCTATTACCATTAAACTACCATTGTGTATTATACAATATTTTAGAAATATTTATACGTATATTTTTTTTCTCTTTAGTTGAGACTTCTAACCTTTATTTCAGCATCTTTTTTTTTTATTTTCAGTTTGTTTATCAATTAAACAAAGTGCAGTAGCATACAGTATTAATTAATCATAACCCTACGTATTTATTTGTAGGCCTATTCATTCTACAATTTCGCCCGCCTATTTTGCCAGTGGCGGATCCAGGAATTTTAAATAGAGGGGACCCAAAGAGGGACTTTCACAGATGGAGGGTCTATACTACCTCAGCCTGACCATGGTTGGGGCTGAGGTAAGAAAATGTATGACTATGGCACTAGATAGCCGGAAACTCAAAATTTGAGTAGAATTTTCTTTTTTTCTCAATATTTTTTAAATTTTGAAAAAAAATTAGGTGGTGGGGGGAGGAGCTTCCCCCCACCTTGAATCCGCCACTGTTTGCAGTATAGTTTGTGTTTAAACTATGAATTGCGTTTATGAAATATCTTGGGGATATATTACATCCTCAAAAATTTAATTGAAATAATAAAAGGGAATAATTTGCCGAAATTTTAAATTTAACTTTATACTATAGGCATAAAAAAGACGGTTTACTAAAAGCAGGGGCGGATCCAGAGATGTCCAAACGTGAGGGGGGTGGAGTGGGCGGCGAAATGGGGGGGGGGGAAGCGAAATTTGGGCCAATCGAGTTAACACTACCCTAGGGGTCCTGGCGCCCCGCCAAATTCTAGGCGCTCGAAAATAACATCTGGTGCGTTTTGAGGGATCATTTTTTCTTTTCCTTTCTTTCTTTTTTTATTCTTTTTTTTTTTACCTTCTAAAAGGGGTGGGGGCGGGGCCGGGCCGTCCCACCCCTATATCAGCCACTGAAAAGTCAAACGTAAATCGTATTTTGTTGAAAACTGAATATCTTAAACTCGCATCGATTTTAGAAAGTTCGTGTAATGCCATAAGCATCGGTTTCAAGGCATCGAAACTAGGTAGCACTTTTAGCAAATAATTCATTTAGAACCAATCTCTTAATTGTATATGATGCCCATACTTATATTTGCTTGCATTAGTGTTGTATTCATTCGAGTTATTGATCAAACTTCTTGTCCTGAATCGACGGTATTATCTTACACAAGTTACTCACACCTCACGGAGATATCAGGCTAATTAGCTTATACAACTCAGTTCTAAATGTACCACAATGTATTAGTTAAACGTCAGGTTATACCATAGAGAAAATAGAACAGTTCTATGTTCTATTTTCTCTATGGTTATACCGTATTCTTAAACCACGCATGACAGTCAGTGAAGGCTGGTGCCATTTGTTCCAACCGGCGGCAGAGGCAATTTACAATAGGAATATTCGCTATAAAACTATAAGTGTCAATTATTAATGTTTACGGATAATATCCGTGAGTTTTTCTTTTAATCGAGCTTTTCTAAGTGTGTACTGTTTCTTAAATTAAATTTTATTGTAAACGAATGCCTCAATTCAGCATTTTGGTTTGGCTGAAACGGAATTTGTATTAGATTGTGTCGTGTTTGAAAATTAAGATAACGATTATAATATTTGTGTCAAGAGGTTTACATTACTACGTGGAAGTAATTGAAACGAAAATTATTTCCTCGCCAATAAGCTGACGTACAACTAATATTGTTCATAATTTTTTTTCATGGGATATACTCGATCGATGATACTCCAAAAATTAGATAAAATTGCACTTTGATTTGCAATGGCGCTGTATAGTCTGTAGAGACACATCT
>NW_022716829.1:3256608-3259850 GCF_011630105.1 Anneissia japonica
AGGCAGTGATCATGGTGAGGTTCAGAGACGAAACCCCTGGAACATTATGCAATTGGTCAATTTCATATGCTACATCAGGCCTACGTGAATTCAATATGCTTGATCTATAATTTAATGTATTTAATATGGGGCATATAATAAATGTATACTGTAGATTGATGTATTATAATACATTTAGGATAATAATGTATGTAAAACATCATTGAACATAACAATGGTATGATTTCTCAAAAAAAAAAATGATAGCCTATGAAATGAATATAATCAATACCAATTATAAATATTACCATGTTATTAACAAAAAATAGTAAGCCTACTAATTATGCGACACCACCCACTATATGGATATAAATATGCAATCATGTCAATCACATAAAGCACATGTTAATATAGAATAATTCACCAGTTTTTATTATGACCAATAAAACGTTTCACAAAATGAGTTTCTCTTTTTGCTTCAATGCTGAACACGTTTAGATCGCTTGTCCTTTTATCATTTATGGTAGGACGATGTGTGTGTTTTCAGCCTTACCGAGAACTATGCTCACACCAAACACTAACATGGATTTTAAAAGCTACGGTATTAGACAGCAGAAGCAATATAATTGATGGACTATTTCCTTGAATGACTTTAAAAACATTTCTGACATTATATGTGATGACAAAATAATTATATATAATAATAATTGCATCATTATACTTATGTCTAAATGGTCGGTTAGGTCGATTACATCATAGATCAAATAAAGTTAATAGTACTGTATAATCGGTCTAATCCATTTTATGAATGCTTGACTTTATACTTTCAATAATTTTTATCATTCATTCATGCGTTCGTTCGTTCGTTCATTCATCCCTGTATTAAATAAAAGGTTTAATTGCATGCAACCTTTACAGATTGAAATATAAAAAAGAAAACAACAGCAAATAGACCTTTCCGCTAAGCCCTGCCCCTTGGATATTGTTGCTAAGGTCCCACAAAGCGACAGTGTTAAAACATACGCGAACACGTGCGTTTGTGGCACAGCACGTGGGTTTGTGAGACGCGCGCGTATTCCTAGCGCTGTTTTGATTGGTCAGTTGTTAAGTTTGATTGACACTCCGGAAAGGTATATTGAAACCAATGAAAGCTTCAATGAGCAAAACAAAACACCAGTAAACAATAATAATTCTAAAAGATATAAAAACTTCTCGAAATACTTCTAAATTAAACAAAGATATTTATCATAAGAACATTTATAATTCAATGACCTGCTTTTATTTAGGTAGCAATATTAATAAATCATGAAACTCAAGTATTCATGATTACCTTAACACACAAATCATATATTATCATTTGAAACATATTGATTTTTTACCAGGGGACAATGCCAAACAAAAATAGCATAAATAGACCCTTGGGCTCGATTGGAAATATGATTGCATATAATATATAATTTCGCGTCACTATTTCATACAATTATGCCATACAGATAGTCGGTCATTATCTAGACGCTAATCACAGAGTAGTCTTATACAGTGGCGTATATAGAGGTCTTGAAGTGGGATTGCTGATGGGTGGGGTGGGGTGGGGTGGGGGGCGAAGGTAAAGCGGAGGGGCTCGATGATCAGTTGAGGGGAGCTTACTCGAAATATAAGGTGATTTTAGGTGATTTTTTTACTGCTTGACCGTGATTTCCCGCATCCCTAGACACGTCACTGGTCTTATACATATCCATTAAATTAGATATTCGAAAGCTTTACAGCAAAATTACGATTATAATACAAATACAGTACGATTATGTAATAATAATAGGTCGTGATTATTCTACTCAACCCATGCCTCAGATATTTTTTAGCCAAAGAAATACTTTCATTTCGATTACCCCGCTGAAATATTCACGCGAAATTAATTAATTTAAGCTCGCCGTGTTTCTACTAAGTGCTCAAAAATAACGTATTGTTATATTAAGTTAGCATAGCCATATACCATGTTTGCCACATTATTCCTCTATGATGAATTCGTTAAAAGTTTCCAAGGGTACTAATAAATATTGTATGTGTACAAACAATTATGTTTTTAATGAAAATTATCATACTGATATGACATTTAATTTTTGGAATATTTGTGGAAGCAGAACGTTCACTTTGAATGTATTTACGTCACAGTAAAGACCATGGTAACGTCAAATTGTGCAAGTGTACTTCATAGACTAGTCATCGTTCGCCAGCGTCTACAAATCCATCATTACCGTTACCATAGCTTCGAATTGAACTTAATTTGAGGATCAAGTCGTTTCCATTCAAGATAGGCCTACACTGTCTGTAGTCAAAAATCCTCAAACATTAAATTGAAATATATTAAATTGCTTATACAAACGAATCAAATAATGTATCAACTCGAATGAGACAGAAATCGAGCAATTTACTTGTTACTGATTTACAGCCATATTGCCAACAAAAATCCTTTTAGCCAGCCAATTAAAGGGTATAGACAAAGCATAGTGATACTTACGAATCCGTTAATTGTCAAGGAAACCATTTTCTTGACTATTTTTTTTTATTGAAATGTATTACGGTAAGTATATTTTACTAGGTCATGGCTTTTTCCTTTCTCTACATTTATTATTTTCTTGATTGTATTATTACCTTACTTTTTATGTAATGAGACCATCAAAATAAAAAATATGCAGAATAAGACAAATTTGCATATACGTGTAGTATAATCGTAATCAATCACAAGGTTAATTTTCTTTCGCCATCATTATACAAATATTATGATATAACCTTGAGTTTACGAGCATCTCTTAAAAAATGCAAATTAATATAGTATGTTTAACAACCTTTGATACATTTATTAGCGGGGTTAGTTGATTGAGTGCAGTTGTATATTGGTATAGGTCTTGCCTTCCAATGGACCTGCCTCTTGGTTATTGCTGTTAAGGTCTACAAAACGACAGCGTAACCATGCATAGACGTATGTCTGTGGGACATGCGCGTATAGGTCTAAATGAGACTTTTTCATTGGTGAGTTGTTAAGTTTGATTGACACCCAGGAAGGTATATTATGGTTCTCAAAAAACGTCAGGAAAAGCTATAAAGCTTTATAGTTAGACGTCGGCCGACGCGATTCTATGGATAACGCAACGCCACGATGCTCGAAACAGTCGTTTTTAATGATAACTTGTTCAGACTATCACCGACAATCCAGTGGCGTGTCCAGGGGAGGGCGCGGGAGCGCACGCCCCCCCCCAAAAAAAAAT
>NW_022716829.1:3260287-3286915 GCF_011630105.1 Anneissia japonica
GGGGGGGGGGGGGGGGGGGGGGGGGGAAGTTGGCACAACATTTTCAGAATACATAGGCCTAAGTGAGTAGCGTTTATTTCAATACATAACATTGATATGCATTGACATTCTAACATTTAGTGGCAATATGGGAGTCAAATGCCACCCCCCTCCCCAACACTGATTCGACGCCTGAATACAATATAATAATAAATATATTGCAAGTTTGTTTCTTTTTTTTGCTGGAGATTAAATGAAGTCTCATCGTTTACAAACTGCAGATCTTTAAACCGTTGCAAGTTCATAATCGGTCAATCGTGAATATCAATTAAGATAATTCATCCATTATTAATATGTGCTATATGAAAATAGCCTGAGGCCGAAATGATAGACAACAATAAACAGTGATATGAACGTGTACTTAAATATAGCCTCGGACGATAGTTACATTTATTGCGCATATGCGCACATGTGCAATGCCATTGTATGCTAATATTGTTCCCATGATCACATAATTATTAATAATACAACTTTGAACACTGTAATTCAAAATTCTCTCAAAAAGGACATTTATAAAGAAATTAGTATATAGAAGTAATTAGAAATAAACACACAGGTAATTATATAGAAGCACACACAATAGGATAAAGCTTCCATCAGATTCGAGATGCCCTGGTATGGCCTAATTTGCGCTAGTAATAAGATCGTGTTATAACTATTGGGAAAAAATACAAAAGACACGATTAAATTAGTATACGACTGTGTTTTAAAACCAATTTATGATCAATAAGGCTTAAGATCCCAGTTCTTTGCTCTATGGTTTAACAGTCATTAAATTATTAAGGCCTATCAGTTAAAGGCAAGCTCCGGAGGGAAAAACAGTTGATATGTTATACTAATGATTTTTCTAGGAAACGAAAAGGGTGTCGACAAAAAAAATCGGAAAAAGTTAATTAGATACATATTTGAATATTTAAAAACTGGGGTAAAAGGGGCGTAACCACCATGTTTCCACTTTTTCCTCCAGTTTTTAAATATTCAATTAAGAATCTGTATCGCATTAATAGTTCATTAAGGTTTTCTTCAGACACCCTTTTGTGTGTTAGAAAAATAAGTTTTACAACATATCAATTTTGTTTTCCTCCGGAGCCTGGTTTCAATACAGCAAATGGGATTCGGGGGCTCACATCCGTGAAGGTGAAGTCCAGGGTTCGAACCCCTCCGTGCACCTTGAATGTCCTTGACCCACGTATTATGTCTTTCTCTTAGAGGTATACCTCGGTATACCTGGTAAATCGAACATCAATGCGCTGATTACTGGCTGCAATATCATTAAATTTACTCCAGGGAGCCATATTATGTGTTTTCCATAGATGTTTGATCAAAAGATACTAGAGTAATATAAAGTAAAGCGCTTTGAGGCCTTGCTGGGCTGATCGCGACATATTACAATGAATTAAAGAAAGAGAGGATAAATATGTCGACTATAATTTTACTATCATTAGTTATATTTACACTCGTGTGCACTCGAAAAAAACAAAAACAAAACACCGGAGCGTATCTTTAAGGGGTATAGGGTTGTTACGGCAAATGACAATTCGAAGAGGGCGTTTATTCAAAGGGCGTTAATTACAATAACTACTGCTTATTGTATTTTCTAGATTTAATAATATTGAAAACGTGCAAAACCATTAACATAATTAATAAAATAGGCTATATTTACTTACCTATGGAAAAGAATAAATGTGTATGTGTATCGTATTGCATTGTCTTTGATTTAATCCAACTACAAAAGTGCAAACTGTTGTTGATATTAAGTAAATGCTGTTTGAATGTGGATGAATGTAATTATCATGTATAAATACGGTATGGCATTGTGTATAAGCATTATCTAAATTGAATAAAATATATTTACTTACCACATAAGTTAAAGAATACGAGTATGTATATCCACCGTTCCTCCATCGTAAAATGGAGTTTATGTCTGTGAAGAGACAGAGCATAGTTATGATGAGAGATAGCTGTAACTAATAATGTTCAGTGAATGCACACACATCACGGTATTTAATTTGAAAGCTACATATTGGCAACTATATCTCGATCCGGTAATAATTATTGTTGGATCAATCAATACAAATTCGTTTTCTTACTTACAGTATTCATAGAATTACATAAATGATTCATGTTGTAATATCCCAATGTTTTTTACAACGTTATTAAAATATACACCGCGCCGAGCTTTAGTATTGTGAGAAAAAGAAACCTACACACGATTCGCTGTTTTGCAGTAGAAAAATTGAATATGTACAACCACAAAACTAAACCAGCAAATGTGCATGATTATGGAAGACAAAGAACTACGCATGTTTGTAAGTAAACTGCTATGTTGGACGCAATACATGAATCATTATTGGTGGTAATTTTATATCATGTAGCGGAGCGGATGACTGTAGGGGCGAGTGACTCGCATCACAATGGTGCGCGAAATGCGCACGAGTAAGTTTACAGTAGGTGGAAAGATAGGTACTAGTACAAGCTTGAATGAGTTAAATTAGTCTTATAAACGGTGTATAGGGCGCACAGATGAATGTGAAGCGTGATTTTCATAGAATTGCTACACAGTCGCTACACCATTCTGACTGCAATCCTTGCACTGGGTAGCTGTCCCTGACGCAATCGGGAACGCGCCCTGAGTCAACTGACCAATCAGGGTCGCCAATGTAGCGATCTCTATGGAAACCAGGCATACAAGAGTGAAAGATCCAGATTAGTCTATTTGCTCAATGGCGCTCTAACGGATGGGGGGAGCGCACGCCTTCAAAAACGCCTCCCCAGGTGCTATCAGTAGAATGAGCAAAACACATTACGCTTAAGTAGTTAAAAATCACTTCATATCACCTTACTTCGCCAGGTAAAACGCCCTATTGATTTCCCCACTTAACCTTTGACCTCCCCTTCATCAGCCCCATGTCAATACTTCTAGGTACGTCACCGATTTATCCCAGGGCCGTCCTCACAACCAGACTTTCTTCTGATTCATTATTTTATGTTATCTGTTTTTCGATGCAAATCCAAATCCCATAAACCTTTTTATTTTCAGCAAATTGTGCCACACTTGAATAGCTTTCCTTTAGCAATTTGATCAGATTCTTTTTTTTTTTATCTTTCAAAAACAAAGTGCTGGAATTTTATAACACTTAAATTAAAATAATTTTTCCTCCTGATAATACCTACACATGGGATTCGTTTTCTCACGCTGTAGTTAATTGCTGATTTAAAAAAAAATAACTTTTTTACTGTTATTTGCAAATTGGACAGATTTTTATTTTTGATATAAATTATATTTATTTTTTAATTTGATCTATTTCCTGCGGTAAGATGTCGTTGTTGAGGCGCTGGCAGGTGTATTTTTGATCCAGTGAGAGTTGAATAAAATAAATAAAAGAAAGGTTGCCAGGACTTACATGGTAAGTGAAGGACAGAATGGCCGTATTCAACTGGTCGTTCTTCGTTAAACCACGACCACCTACTGTTATTTGCAAATTGGACAGATTTTTATTTTTGATATAAATTATATTTATTTTTTAATTTGATCTATTTCCTGCGGTAAGATGTCGTTGTTGAGGCGCTGGCAGGTGTATTTTTGATCCAGTGAGAGTTGAATAAAATAAATAAAAGAAAGGTTGCCAGGACTTACATGGTAAGTGCAGGACAGAATGGCCGTATTCAACTGGTCGTTCTTCGTTAAACCACGACCACCTGCGCAGTAGTAAAATCCTACTTAACGAAGACGACCAGTCGAATAGAAAACTGGTAAATACTCGACAAAACAAAATGGCTGCATAGTTACCGCGATACACGCTGCGTAATCAAGAATGCTTCGTGGCAGTATGGGTTTTTCGTTAAAAAAAAATGGTTTCATCCAGTTTTTGAATTCTGTTAGCCTACAGTTATTTTTCCAATGTGGGTAAATATTATAATTTTTATTTTCTAAAATTTAATCTAAATTATATTAACGCAAAACTTTGTTGCTAAACTGACCAATCGGCCATATTTGTTTTGGTCACGTGCATAACTTAACGCTGATTAACGCATTTTGGTTACGTTAATTTTCTTTGTCAACGAAGTTTATTTTACGAACCAGTCGAATGAATATAATACTCAACGAAAATTCGTATTCAACAAAATGAACCAGTCGAATAAAGCCCAATACGTCAGATTACTTAGATTATTTGTGCTAAAGGGATTTACGAATTGAATGAGTCAGACTAATATATCGGTGCAGGAGTACGCACGAATTATAGATGTAGGCCTATCTGGAGGGACGGGTAGCGATTTTTTTTCCGTACGAAACATTTACATGAAACTCCACTCGGGCCGTCTCGACTGAATCGACCCGAAAATCTCATACATATTGCAGAATTCAGGAGGTCAAAAGGTCATCAACAGATAAACGTCTGCAAACAACTTCTGAGAGAACGTCGCTGTCTAATTTTTAAAAATACATTGATTTTGCCGTGCTCAGAATACTAATGGGTCGTTTAAAATGACATAAAATATTTGATTGAGCTGCACGAGTAATGAAAGGTGTTATTTTAACTTGAGTTACATACTGTGACAATTTTTATTTTTTAGTTAGGTCTGGGTTTTGCATACCTGGGCCTAGACCTACTAACTCACTAAAAATATACGGCTTTCTGGGGAAAGCACAGAGGAAAAGCGCGTTTCTTCATCAAATGAACCAGGGTGACAGTTATTTTCAAATTAAGAGAAGAGCTGAGAATAGGCAGCTCTAAAATAGATGGCATAAGACCTGTCAAAATGGCAGAGCACCAATGAATGTATAAATGAGGCCTAAGTAAGCCTAGTTATTAATATCAGGCATAGTAATCTGCAGGTTCTTGATTACAAGGCTAGACCAAATTAATTACTTGTAATGCCGAAATGATTATTTTATTATTATTATTATTATTATTATTATTATTATTATTATTATTATTATTTATTATTATTATTATGTTACTAAAACCAACCTGTAGGCCTACCTTAGGGGAACTTAGACAATGGACGGAGCAGGGAGTAACAACTCCCATGGACGGAGGAATTAGAGAACAATTAAAAAATCGACGTTAAGGGGAAATAACACAAAAGATATTCCCCTTGGGCTAGTTATTAATTATAGGCCTAGTAAATAGTATGGTTCTTCAACAAAGCTTAGGCCAAGGTAATTAATGCTGAAATTATTATTATTATTATTATTATTATTATTATTATTATTATTATTATTATTATTATTATTTAACATTAGTTACATTACAACGATAGTACAGTACTTTGGCCAAGTTCAGTAACGCCGGATTTTGTATTACTGTACCGTACCTATCTACACTTTATAAAAGGGGGTACTAGCTGTTGTTGTAGATATTATACTAACATTTAATAACATCAAGAAGGTCACAGTTATTTACACACGTACATCCCAAAAATCCGTTAAGATATCATCATGGTTCATCATCATAGGCCTACCGTAGGTAAACATAGAAAGAGCAATAATAGTAAAACTCGAGCGTCACGACATTGCGAAGTGTCTGCTCTTGTTCCTCGTATCGAACTCAGTCGAGTAAATCCGAAATGGCCCGAGTGAAGTTTCATGCAAATGTTTCGTACGGGAAAAAAAATCGCGGACGGGTAGGAGTGAGACTACTACTAAGCGTATACTGGTGCCCACGAATGTGTTATCTTGATGGATGGGTACAAGCTTAAATGAATGTACTGCTGGAAGGATGGGTGCATGTTCCAGTGAAAGTTTACTTTTAAGGGTGCACGGGTGTGATCATGGACGAATTAGTTTTAGGAATTAGTCTAAACTAATTCCTCCATGGCGTGATGAATGTTCTAGAATGACGGGTGCATGTTTCAGTGATACAGTATTACTTTTAAGGGTGCACGGGTGTGATGAACGAATAAATATATCTGGAGGGATGGTAGGATCTTAAATTAGTCAGACGTGTCTTACTGAAGAGTCGCGTCGGCTTTATTCGAATGGATGTACTGGAAGGATGGACGCAGTCTGAATGAATAAGACCACTTTTATTAAATAGGTGTAAGGTTGCATATCATACGAATGGGTACCTGGAAGATGGGTGTGTAGACTTGAATGAGTGAGACTGATTTTACTACGATTGCCTTGGCAAACACGAATGAATGTAGCTGGAGGGATAGGTACAGAAGTCACTAAGTCATTTTACTTTGAGGGTAGGCCTACAGGTACACGCGTGAACACGTGTGATAAGTTGGAAGGATAAATTAATCCTTTTGGGTGCAAGCGTGAGCACGTATTACCGTAATGAATTTAGGCCTATGGTGGAAAAATGGGTGCAGGCTAACTACTATACACTTCCATTTTCAAGAAGGTATTTTAACTCCTAAAGAAACATCCTAATAACGAATGTATGTATCTTGATGGGTGAAAGACTTAAAACTGTACTTTAACTAGGCCTATATAAGGCTGCCTGGGCATACAAGAATGAATGCAGTTGAAAGGAAAAATACAGAATGAATGAGGTATTTTACTGCAGTGAAATAATATATCTGGAATGATGGGTGCGTGCGTGCGCATCGTCTTAATGTGGCTATGAAGGCGGAGACTCCATGGCTTGGCTTGTTTTCTTGATACGTAAAATACACCAAGGATAAACCAGACCAAGAAAGCCTTACATACGAACGGATGTGCATTAAAAACAGAAGCGAAATGTGAACTATCCCTGTACTCAAGTCATGTAGGACGTATTTATATTAAAACTTTGGAAATGTGTAATATGGGGCATGTGTTGGTTGAGCTGTCTGGCTGATATAATACAGATCAATATGAGTAGTATTTTTCTACTTATACTATACACGTCAACATATAATATTGAAGACAGAGAGCAATATTTATATTGGAATAATTATTACATGGGTTTGGAAAACCAAATGTTTCATGCGATGTGAAATCATGAAGCTGGTAGCAAATATACGGCATAGGCCTAGATGGGTCAAGTCTGAAAGACACTTTACAGTACTTCACACTCAATATAAATGTGGGACAATATATAGGTCAATATACTATATAGTTTATAGCGGTGTAATATGTGGACCTATATATAGTGGGGCAGCTGGAAGCCTTGACATGGTGGTGCTGATGGGGGCGAAGGTGAAGTGGGGGAGGGGGGTCGATGATCAGTTGAGGGGCGCTAATTCGCAAAATAAGGTCACTTTCGGTGATTTTTAACTACTCGACTGTGATTTCTAGGGGGCGACGGGTGGGAGGCGAGAGTATTCCGCCCCCCACCCCCGCACCCCTTGGAAACGCCACTGCCTATATACTGTATATATATTTATATACAGTATATATTCTGTGGTGGAGTCAGCCTTAAAGCCCTTTGGGCTTATTTGGCTTCTAAAGACACAATTGCATTAGATGTTGTTTGTCTATATTATGTTTGTCTTGTTTCCATGCATTGTATGCATTTTGTAAATAAATATGAACCTGAATAGATGTGTATAAGAGACAGGGCAAGTGCAGGACAGAATGGCCGTATTCAACTGGTCGTTCTTCGTTAAACCACGACCACCTGCGCAGCGGTAAAACTTAACGAAGGCGACCAGTCGAATAGAAAACTTGTAAAGACTCGACAAACGAACGTAATCCGAATCGAACTCTAGAGCAATAGAGTAAACATACATATACATTATTATGTTTATCAATTATAAAACTTACACCAGTCGTGACTTTACATACAGTAAAACAGTCACTTTTAAGTAGCCTTATCATCACCAGTCGTAAATACAACTATCCTGAAATATTAACTACATATTGGTGTTTGTTGGCTTAAATTAAAAAACATCTACTAACCTCTTGCTCAGATGAAGATATCACTTTTGTTGAGTCGTGTATTGACTGTGACTGTTATTTCAATCAGCTTATGGACGCCCAGACTCGCATCATCACAGGGCGAAAGCTTTCATTAATATCCAATTTGTTCTGCGCAAGTTTTAGGCAACCCTAATGTATTCTCTTCTTTCCCTTCTGAAAGAGTTGATGACCGTCATCGTTAGCGAACACGTGTTCAAATCAAGATTCTCGAATGTTTTTCTGAAATGTCTCGGTAAGCGCTGTGAGACCAATACTGGTTATCGATCGCTAATATTTTTGCCGCTCATCTATCTACTAAATCACCTACGTAAATAAACTACCTCATAACGGACTCATGGCGTCGCAGTTCGCGTACCGTGCGTTGAAAATATGTCGTTGCTTCGAAGCACTTAGCTTAAACACATGTAGTCAATTTTGCTCACCATACGTGCTAACTAGAAGCACTTAACATGAAATTTTCTCTCGAGAAATGTAATTCATCACCCACAATGATGAACATCCGCACGCGGAGCTAGTCTGTAAGTGTTCTGGTTTTCAATCGTATGGCCGTTTTGCATGCAGAAAACGTATACAACCAACTTTGATAATCAAAATACGTCTAGAAAAGAAAAAAAAATTATCAAATTATCAGTCAGATGTATAAAATAGCGTTACCAAGCATGCATAATGAATTCATAATGATAACTCTATAAAAACAGTCTGTTTTCATTAGTAAATTCATTAGCCCTACATATTATACGTGGTATGTGCTAGCCCATATTCGCCCCACTCTCTAAACCTTCCATATAATATAGATTATCTCCCAACTGTATTTTGAAGGCCAGCCTAAGTCACAGGTCAATCGTCCTCGACCTTATATCCTGGCACCACCCTGAAATAATTCAAAATTGAATGCAAAAAGTAACTTTAGACAAAATAGGCTGAACTATAAACTTAGACCGGATACCTTTTGTATATCAGACCTGAAAATGGTTCACTGTTGCCAGAATAGAGCACATACTTACGTGTGTTTGTGTTGATCACATACTCCCTTCAGGTCTTTATCGAACTACCATCCAACTTGTATCGACACGCTTGTTTTCATAATTAATAACAGAAAAACGTTGTATATCTACACAGTTCAAGGAGCAATACTTGTTTTTAAATACTTCATCGCATTACAATAACGACACTAACTCCAATAATTGACTACATTGAACGTACTTTCTAGAAAAAATAACAATCGAGGTGCGTGAATATCTTGCAAATGAAGTGTAAAATTCCAATATTAAGAGCGTACCCCCCGACGCTTGTTATATAGCCAACTTTGACATATGTATTAATCCATCTATTTAGATAATGTATGCTCTGTATTAAAACAATGTGTGATTTGTACCGGTGGTTGATCATCGATAAATTTTATTTATCACATCTTACCTAATTACAAAGATGAGAGAATGCTTTGACGCGCTTATCATTTCGTACACGTGAGTCGCAAAGTAAGAAAAATGTATTCCGATATTGGAAGTTTTAGTTGTTGTATTGATGACGCTGTTTTTTTTTTCGTGTTGGTAGAATGACAAACCAATGTTTAGAGCTGAAACCATGGTTACGATCTAAAAACTTCGACACTTGACGTTCATCAACAATGTGAATCGATACTTAATTTGGTTAGGTTACTAAGCTTGACTTCATTAATTTTGATCAGGGTTAATTCATTATCTGATGACATTTACAGATATACTTCAAGTCTGAAACAAACGTTCCTAGTTTACCAATCAGGTAAATAAGGCATTACAAATTATTCATACAAGGCAGAAAAACAGGATAATAATTAGTTCAAATCTGTACATTGATAATGTTACAGTTATCAGGTTCGCTTATAATATTTTTTGCAAGTTATAAGACTGTATAATAATAATAAATAAAGATAATGATAATAAAATGGGGTTTATTACAATAGTAATTGTATAGGCATATAGCAACAACAATAAATATAAGCTTCCACTTCCAAATACAGGCGACTATTGGCAATCTTTTGTGGCCATTTTGCTTAAATAATGTATAGGCCTACAAATGAAAATACAATTCTATGATATATAAAATAATAAGTAAGTATGCTGCTCAACGAAATAATCTTATTCACAGACATCTGGGACCTTTTTGATTTTAAGTTAAAAAAAAATCTTTATTTAAATTTATCAGATTTGCCCGTTTAACCATTAGTTAAAGACAATAGGCCTAGCCTACATGCTTAAATGGAAAACAAAATTGCATGCTATGAAATTGGTGAAAAATATATTTTAAGTAAAAATCGTTTTTCTATTTTTAATTAAGCACCAGTAAGTAAAATTAAGTCAAGAATGGTCCCTAGTCTTTAAGGACATCTTCTTGTAAAGTGACTGCAGCGTATAACCTCTTGTTGCTAGAAAAAAAAATGGGTACAGACTTATATAGCACTTTTAGGCATATTATAATGATGCTATTTGACAGTTGAAAATTAATTACATCAGCCTTTGAAACGAAGTTATTTATTGTCATAATCCATCATTTTATTTTATTTATTTCAACAATATTTTGTGAGGGTGGTCCATTCAGTCTAAGCTGATCAATTGGGACCCTCAGTACATACAATTAGAACATAAGTATAAAAATTAAACTAGATCTTTAAAATAAACAAATTAATTAATTAAAAGCAGGAAAACAATTATTAATAATAATAATAATAATAATAATAATAATAATAATAATAATAATAATAATAATAATAATAAAAATAATAAGAATCAGAAAAAGCCTATCTGGCCTAAAGTATAAAAATTATATAAAATAATGTTTTAAGGAAAATATTAAAGCAAGAAAAAAAAAGGGAAAAAATAAAATTGACACATTATACAGAAAAATAATTTAAATAACAAATTAATCAAAAAATTAACGAGAAGATAATTAAACTAACAAAAATAGAAAAATTCAAAATAAACTGTTTTATAAAAGATAAGTAATTTACTATACAAAACAGAAGAAAATCAACATTAAAAAATATTGCAACAAAAAGAGATGGCTACATCATTAAACCTAAAATCCACCAACAGCTTGTGTTTGTGCTCTTAGCATCAACATATTTAAAGTTTTTATTTTTGTAAGTTTTTTGTTACAGTATTGAGGTCGCTGCATGGAGTGTACTGTATGGAGGTATTATTCATGACTGTAACCAATTCTGGGTCTAGGAGCCATCTTCATTTATATTTGTGATCGAAACAGCGCCACCTCTATTGAACTCCAACCCCGGCGAAAATAATCTGAATGGACCGATTTCTGTTGTAACCATCTAAGTTTATATTAGTTTAGGTAAGGAATTATCAATCTTTTAATATTTTTTTAATTGCAACTTTATCTTTAAACTTTAAAATGCTTTTACGTTATAAATATAGGAGGGTATGGTTCTTTAGGACACGTTTGAAGCTCTACGTCTAGGCTAGCTAGGCCTACGCCTTGCTTGGCTTGTTTGGTTGGCTTGGCTGGGTAGCCGGTTGTGGCTCCGCTCCTTTCGCTGTGTCTTCCTGTCCATTGTGCATTCCCTTTATGCGTTTGTTCACTTAGTGATGTGGTTGAAACCATAATAATAAGATCTAGGCCTAGTGCCACTGTCAGTGGCTGGTGCACCTCCTCTATGCCTAAGAGAAAATTCCTCCGGAAATAACCAAGATAAAAAGTTAAAAATTGCTACAAATACCATCGAAATTTGGGTAGCCTTAGATAGAGTGTTATGTGCCCCACAAAATATCCCAAAGCATTGTGCGAAAATAGATTTTCGCTTTTTCAGAGGGGTGTATCTTATTCTTTAATTAAAGAAGGAAGTCAACAGGAAACATGTGATGAATATGCTTATGCTACTACATATAAAAAGTTTGCAAGGTAATCAGAGCAATAATGTCATTAATGAAGGTATGATGAGGTCCTGAACATGGTTGCAGGACCATTGACCCTAAAAATACCCCTTACTTTGACCGACCGGTCACTGATTATTAATTATGAAATTTATACCAGTACACAGATACACATACACGGTATCATCATTGTAAGTAGAAAGTTTTTAAACTTTGTTTCTTAACTCCTTCTGTGTGAACTGATTTTTTTGAAAATAGACAGATTTCCGTGTATTATAAATATCAGGTCAAAGTTCAAGTCACAAATACTGACTGCAATACGAGTGATGTGTCATCCCAGAACACATGCAGAGAGGAGACATTGCATATAGGCTGTACACGCGGTGCATATTGTAACACATTCAAGATACTGTAGGCCAACGTTCATACAGTACAGTAAATCTGAAAAAAAATTTAATCAGTAGATTTACTCACATCATCCTCACATCGATGTGTTCTTTCCATTGAATTAATGCGAAACTACATTTGAAGTCAATTGAAGGATATACTTTTTTGAGATATTCCCTGCACAAAAAAAAAAAAAAATACTGTACTGGACATTGTGGCAGTGTGGACAGATTTCTAGGCCTAATTTTTGTGCGGAGGATGTATATTCCCCTGTGCAGGCTGTACTATTACAGTCTGGTCCATCCAGGCCAGTGACCACCACCCCAGGCCAACAAGTTAGGCCATACATGTAGCCTATGGCTTAACCTAACTCTTTATATGACTTATGTACAAATATATGTAATTAGTATTAATAACAGTACAGTATACAGTATAAAGTACTAATATATGTATTATAATTTGATATGACCTCAGGTGTATGAACAAGTTGGTGAGATGGCACAGTTTGGAGCTGGTTCAAGGAAAGATCCACCTTGGGCTGCCATGGCAGCTGCTGGCCAGAGTGGCTTAGGTAAGTTAATTCCTCAACTGTATGATGCAATGTTCTCCCGAAGCCTGTTCTCCCGAAGCTGTTTTACCCGTCAATTTTACCAGTAAAAATAACCAACCAGTAAAAATTGTGTGTTGGTAGAATAAAAAAGCACTTATAGCCTAGGTAGCCCAGGCTGGCCTTCTTTCAATAGTTGTACATCATCCCAGTCCAGGCCTAGGCTGTGATTATATGTATTGTTTTTTTGAAGCCATTCACGTTGCACACGTTTAGCTGGCTTTTTGTGGAAGAATTTACCAGTAATATTTTTTCGAAATTGGGATGATTTTTAAGTGTGAAGGAATTTGTGATGCTAAATCAAAATACTGTACCACTATCTGTAATGTGGTGAACTATTAAAATTGTGTATTTTAGTTTAAAGAAATTTGAGATACATATTTTAATTAAATTTTTATACAGTATTTCTGTAAACAAAACATGGAAATAGCATTAAATAAATAAGTATAAATTGTATTTAATATCATGATCTAAAATGAGCTTTGACCTCTGCATAATTATCAGGTTTTTCGTGAACAACAAGATATGTAGCAACTGTTAAATTGGTTTGATTAATACCTTCTTTTGTTATTTATTCATAGCCCAAGCCAGTTTACAGACTCAAACACAGTCAGCTTTGCTTGGGCCTGGACCGGGTGGATATGTGCCAGGCTTACAGTCTTTGGGAGGACAGAATGCAGCCAGCCTTCAAGCAAATGCTGCTTATCAACTCCAGCAGCAACAGGTCATGGCTGCACAACAAAGCTCGCTACAGGTAACTATAACTTGTAAAATTTATTGATATCAATTATTCAGTCCTGCCTATAATTAGTGATATCACAGCTTCAAAATTATTGCCCCATTAGACCTAGCCTCACGGCCGTCCCGAAGAGGGGGACGACGTGACTGACATTTTTGTCGATTTTGAGATATCATTTGGGAGTACCTATATTAAACACATCTGATTTACCTGTGAAACTTTCATTTCTTAATAATGAGTTGTTTTGGAAATAGCACCACCTATCTTTAAGCACAAAACTTAAAATTTAGTGATTTTCCGTGGCAAAACAACGTAACTACAAGATTACGCTGCAAAACCAACTTTATTCAAAAATGTTCTTGAGCTGATGGAGTTTGGCAAGGCAAATCAAATGGTTATTGGTGTTGTATGAACAGGCTAGGTAATGCATATGATTACCCCAAACGTGATAAATCCCAAAATATGTCGTACTTACAACAATACCGAGCCTGACATGTTTCGGTGGCAAAACAACGTATCTGTAATTATCGCTAATAACCTTGCAATAAACAAATGGTTGTAATTAAAATTTTAAATATAATCACAATGTCTATAGATATACAATCCTGCAAAACTTGAAAAGGCTACGACAATTTCTTACGAAGTTACGAACATGAAAATTTTAACTCTATTTTTCTCCAAAAGTGAAAATTTCAAGTTACGTTGTTTTGCCACGGAACGATCGCTGTGTCCAGCTGTAGATAAATAAGAGGGGAGAACATCAGAGGCTGGGTTGCCCACCCACCATAACTACATCCCAACTTGTCTGACAAAAATATTCAAGTACCAGCTGTGGGACTGGTGATGTTTTCTCTAACCACCTGTACAATGTTATTTCATTTCTCATTGACATATTATTCTACTTCTGAGCTATTTCTAGTTCCATTCAGTTACTCATCAATACCTGTTGAGCATCTGGATGCGACTACAGTGATGGGGATGTGTCCTAATAAAGTTATATTTTTACATTAGATTGAATAACATTAGTCAAGAATCATTGTTGATTTTAGAATTGACATGCTTGTGTGTGTTGCTTTGCAGTCCATGGGACATGGCGTTGCAGGCAGCGGTGGCCAGTTGACAGTTAGTTACCCTACTCAGAGGGTAGGTCAGCCAACTCAGCCTAAACAGCGGGTTTTCACCGGTACCGTTACAAAGCTACACGATACCTTTGGCTTCGTCGATGAGGATGTGTTTTTTCAAATAAGGTGGGTCAAAGTTTAAATGCATTCTGGCAATATATTGCATAGAAGCATCATATACAAATGTAGATAATGTAATCTAATTAATTAAAATACAATCCATAATAATTACAGCCAATTTTTCCAAATGTTTTTAATTTTGATTTTCCCTTCTGTTCTAGCTGTGTAAAAGGTACTATGCCGAAAGTTAACGATCGTGTTTTAGTGGAGGCATCGTTTAATGCAAATATGCCGTTTAAATGGAATGCAACACGAATACAGGTTTTACCAAGCCAGGTCAGTAGAATGCAAGCCACAGTGAACAGACAGAGACATTGTGGGCTGAGACACTTGATTATCAAGACCTAGTTTTATTTAATTCACAACATAACTAGAACAAATATTGCTTCCATTTGCTATATGGGGCTTGCCATGTTAAAACCAGCGTCAGAGACCAAAACAAGAAAATTGACTTTTTAATATATTCATATTCTGCACACTAGAGTATATGAATATATTAAAAAGTCAATTTTAATATATTCATATTGTCAAGCCACAGGGCTTATCCCCAGTAGTGTGAAGCGGATAAGAGTGTGATGCTTCCCCTGGGTGGGATGCTGGCCCACCTCAGGTTACTCCCAGCAATTTGCTGGTACCCATTAATACAACTAGGTAGACTGAAGCAATGTAGATAAGGTGCCTTACTCAAGGACACATGTGAAATATACAGCGAAGGATTGAAACCCTGATCTCGAGGTTGTTAAACCAAACTATTTCCACTACGCCAAACCACCTCTAAAGCTCTCTAGCTTTACAATGATGGGTCATTTAATGAAATCAACTTTCTATTGCCAAAGTTATGAGTAAAAAAAGTATTACAGCTTCTCTGTACTAAAGTATACCATACTGCAACTTTCTTATGCTAATTACTCAGCATTTAGCAAGCCTCATATAATTAAGATATAAAAAAAATTAGATTTTTATTTTATAGGGTCCAGCGATGAGTGGTGGAAGTCTTCGTGGTCTCGGGCTTGGTGGAAGCAGTCAACTCAACCCATCTAATATCCCATCTCTCCTCTCAACTCAAATTGGAGGTAGTTATGCAGATACATTGTTTATTTATTAATTTTACAGTATGCAATAATAATGTTTCTATGTTTCTAGCATAGAACTTGACTGGTAGTAATCGATTGAACAATTTTCAAAGTAAAATAACAATTCGTTACGTTAACATACAGGAATGTCGCAGCAACATTATTTCGTTGGAGATTATGTTGACCTTGTAAATACGTAATCATGCTTCTACAAAACACCAAACTCTATGATGATTGATTAAATTTATTTGGTTCATAAAAATACAATTATTTATTTTCACAGAAATATATCATCTGATTTGTTTTATGTTTTTAACATTTTATTCAAACAATTATATTTTTCCACAAATCCAGATACAACCTAACGACCTTTTAAAAAACTTTGCGACCTAAACATGGGTAATGAACCATGGGTTGCCGACTGTAAGATTAGGTTAATTATTGATTTATATAAACCAATTGGGTAATTTTTTTGTGTTTAGCTCCTCAAGTTATGATGTCGAATTCTAGTCGTCTAAGTAGCCAAAACTCTCGTAGACGAGATACATCATTTCGACGTGATGAACGAAGAGATGAACACCGGGATCGTGCAAGAGACAGACCACGCAGGGAAAGATCTCCTGTAAGAAAGCGGTCTCGTTCACCACGCCGTTCAAGATCTCCACGTAGATCTCCCAGAAGAACTCGCAGGGCAACACCCAGATATATCGTACAGATAGCACGTCATGTAATCAATACGTAAGTTTGCATCAGTTATGGAATTTTTCAGTTCAGTAATTGGATTAATAAATGCTTAATATTAACTTAATTATGAGAAAACTATTAATTTTTTGACATAAATTATAATTATTTTTATTTTTAAATGTTTACGATGGTGAATACGCTAACAATGCTAACATATAAAATTACTTTAAAACAGTTTTCATTATCAACTGGGAAATTGAAAAAAAATTTATATGACATTTTTAGTTTATTTTAAAGAGTTGATGTATTCAGTTATCAAATCTCTATTTTACTTTTGTAGGTCAATGGCCAATGTTTTACAACTGAGAGGGCGCTACAGCAATATGTACACCCCAAGCGATTTCTACGAAGCCAAGCTGAACTGGCTGGATGCATTCCCGATTGATAAATCCATCTCTCTTGATAATCCTTGTTTTTTCCATGTTATGCACAAGGAAGTTGATCCATTGAAAAAAATTGAAAGTCAACTTGAACCATCGGATTCTAGTCATTCATATCAAGCAAAGGTAATATTACTCATCCTCTGCTTTTGCCTTCTTTGTTTGTTTTTATTGTTTTTATCACACACATATAAAATATAAATTAATTAATGATACATATTACAATTAACATTACATTTTCTAAACAAAAGCAGAGAGAGAAAAAAGAAGTGTGAGGTAGGAGGTCAAAATAAGTTTGTAAAACAAACTTTTAAACATGACCACTAGTTAAAACAAATAATAATAATAATAATAATAAAAATAATAATAATAATAATAACAATAATAGCAATAACAATAATAATAATAATAATAACAATAATAATAATAATAATAATAACAACAATAATGACAAAATAAAGAATATATATATATATAGATAATATATATATATTATATATTGCTTTGTTGCTGCTCTGTCTTTTTTAAAGTTCTTTGCAGTTTCTTTGTAATGTAATGTAATAATAATAATCTTTATTTATAAAACCCAAAACAATATCCGTTAAATATGATCACAATCTTCCACCTATTTCACTAACAAGCATGTCCAGTGCCTGATGATATATCTTGCCTAATTCTCAAAATGATTCTTTTTACAATGTGTAGCTGCTCTGCAGGATTTGAACTTTGAACAAGACCTTCCCACCCAACCCAATGTATTACTGTTCGCTTTTAAATTTCAGGTTATGCTAATGGCCTCTGTGTCATTGGAAGATTTTTACGAACGCTGTTGCGGACGTGCTGATGATCCACCAGACATCCGCGATAGCTTTCAACATCCGACACGCCTCATCAACTTTCTAGTGGGGCAGAAAGGCAAGAATGAAGTGATGGCCATCGGGGGTCCATGGTCACCGTCACTTGACGGTGAGAATCCTGAAAGTGACCCCAGGGTGCTTATCAGGACCGCTATTCGTACCACCAAAGCACTCACTGGTATTGATCTAAGTGGGTGTACCCAATGGTAAGATTATAATTTATTATATCTTGCATATAATCTTATATATTTTATTAAGTAGCATATATTTAATATGGAATGTATTCTTGTGCATGAAATGAAGACTGATAACTACCTTTTGGTTGTGTCCAGACTATCAATTGTATTTGATACAAAAAAACTGTTGTATGCCCATATATGGTCATGATGTACCTATATATGGTGATGATGTGATGTCATCATGACCATATTTAGGCATGTCACATGTTTTTGATAAATATAATGTGGTTGTCTGGACAGGTATTTACTGTAGTATAATTTGTCAAAGCTTACCCCAAATCTGTTAAAGTAGTCCTTGATATCTTGGCTGGGCCTGGCCTAAATTTAGTTTAAATAGAATTTTTTTCAGATCTAGAATAGGGTGAGTATAACTTCTATTCACATTGCATTCCCCAAATATTTCTGAGGATATTAAATACATTTTTAGATACAATTTTCAATGCCCAATCTGGTTTACTAAGATTGATTGAAATTTCCTCTCAATAAGTTGCCCCTCAACAAAGTATAATAATTCCTTCCCTTGTGTTTATTTTCTGTCTATGTGGTTGTTAAAGATGAGCAACTGAATACAAATACTTATTAGGTCTTATTTAATATTGATGGTCATTATTTTACATCTAGAATTCATGAACTTAAAAATTTTCCACAAGATTAATTAAAGTGTAATCCAATTTTTCATGTATTAATTTATTGTAATTGTAACTCTGTTTATGTCATCACATTTTTACACAAATACCATGTTTGATAAATGCTGATGTACCAGTTTGTTAAACAGAACACAAGACATCAGTTTTGTTATGTTTGTGTAATGTGTAAAGCAATAGTAATAAAGAAATCAAACAAAAAAAAAGCATTAAAACCAGGCCCTATACTAGTATAGGGTCTTGGCTTGTTAGTGGTTAGCTCTTTATGGCTTCATCCTTAACCACTCTCCATGGCAGGTTCCGTTTCCTGGAAATCCGGTACCAGCGTGCGGAGGAGACCCACAAAGGCAAGGTGATCCCAGCACACGTGGAAACCACCGTTATTTACCTGCCGGATATCTGGCAGGTGGTTCCAACCAGGGAGGAATGGGAAAGCATGGCTGAGGCATATAAGCAACAGTTTGAGAGCAAAATTGCTGACACACCGCCGGACCCAGTACAGGACGACACCCAGGCACTGACAACTATTTCCGTTTGTTTACTTTTTTGTTGCCATTAGCAACGTATAACCGTCTTCTTTTTCTTTTTAGTCTCAGTAGCATAAAGAGAAGGCAGAATGTGAGGAAGTTGTTTGACAATATTCCACATTTTAAAACATCTGGACATTTCTTATCTTCATTAACATTAGCATGTGAAGGGAGATAACATATATTATCTGTGTTAATACATTGGACCCGTTGATGCCTGTCTTATAGTAGAAATCAACACTAACCACTTTCATAGAACAACAACATAATGATCTCACTTTGATATTTAGGAAACTGTATGTATGTTTGTATGTGTTTATCGGGGGTGTGAACACAATACTCTGGACTCCTGCTGTGAAACTACAAAACAAAAGAGTAGGCGCCACAACTTCTGAGATGTAACCAAAGATACACACTTTTGTCATTTTTGCCTACAGACAAATTATTTGAGCCAGCCATCTTGGATCCTGATTGATTTTTCGGCTCCTTTGCCCATATGTAGTAGAAAAGAACTGGCTTTAATTTTGGTTCCGTTGCTTTGCAGGTTGTGCTTATTGTTAATAACCAAAAGCTGTCTCCTGTAAAATGAAATATCAGCCCTTGGACATCAATCTTAAATCTATACACTATACTTATAATTTATACTGGTGGAGTAGATTGACATGTAGCAGATTATGTTTTACAGAATTCACTCGCTTCATCTTTAACATTATAAAAATTTAAAAAATAACAACACTTTTATTAAGAGGAAGTTTATTAAACAACTCTAATTTAAATCAGGACAGTTGAAACAGGACATCTGTCTCCCATCTTATCCAGAAACAGGTGGTCCATGGGGAGTAGATTTTACAAAAACATAAAAAGCACCCTTTATTACACCTGTGCTGTAATAATTTTAACATGTTATTTTGATTCTCATGTAGGAGGAGACTGCTGAGGAAGACAATGTTAAGATGCCAACACACCATAGCCAGCTGGATCCTAAAAACATGAAGGTGTGTATGAATGTTAACTCCTTTTCTATTATTTATGTACCATTAAATCATAATAAAAATTAATTCTTAATATTCATTACTACATTTTGTGAAGTCGCTAACAGCTTTTAAATTGTCATTGCACTGCGTAGCTGTCCCGGATGCAATTGGGAACGCTACTTGATCCAACTGACCAATCAGCATTGCCAAAGGAATTGGCAATTGCGTGTAGTGATTTTATGGAAACCAGGCTTTACTTGCAGCCTTGTCTGACATCTCTTTGGTGTTGAGGTTGCCATGCATCTCCAATAAATCATCTTTCATACATAAAATCTACTTTTTATTAGGATGTGAGTTTGTGTCAGGAAAATATCATAGGAGTAATGTTTTTCCCTACCTGACATGTTATCATACCGAATACTCGGTATATCCCCAAATACTAGCGAATTTGTTTCACTAGTATTTGGGGCGGTACTGAGTATTTGGTACGATAACACGTCAGGTAGGGAAAAACATCACTCTTAAAAATGCACTTTTATTATAATTATCAGGATGCAAATGAAATGATTCCAAGAACAGTAAAACAAAATTAACTGCCATCAAACTGCAAATACACAAGTTATACAATGAAATGGATGCTTTGTAAATTTAATCTCTTCATAATCATAATATTGACATGGAAGTGCTGATGAGGGAGGGTCAATGGAAAAGTGAGGGAAAACTGAATGGAAAAGTAAGGCAATTGGTGATTTCAACAACTGTAATTTTATTGCTCACCAATTTTTTTGGGGTGGGGGATACACATTTTCTAGTGTTGTGTGTGTCTGTATGTTGTATGCTCGTTCCCCCACCCAAGATATCGCTCTATGCTCCTTCCACCACCCAGGATATAACATTGGTTGAGATGGGTCGAATTATTTTTAATCAAGTGAAATGCCATATATACAGGATTTGAACATTGGGCATTTAAAATAAGTTTATCCACCAAATTTGTTTTTACTACTAATAATTTCAGGTTAATGAGCTACGTCGTGAACTTGAGTGTCGTACATTAAACCCGAAAGGTTTGAAGTCGCAGCTTATAGCTCGTCTTACGAAAACACTAAAAGGAGAGGCAGATTTAGAACAACAAGCTGAAGAGATTAAAGACAAAGAAGAGGAAGAGGCTGCGGAGGAAAAAGAGAAAGAAGATGAAGGAACAAAAGAAGAAGAAGAGGAAGTTGATACCAATAATACTGTTGTGGTGAATACTTCATTCTTTCCTTCAAATTTGTTGTGACCACTACTAGTGTCTAGTCACTAATTGTATCTATTAACAGAAGCTTATATATTGCCGTTCTTATATTATTTCCTAGACTTTTTTAAAGTAGCTGTATTCAATTTAAGGATTGTCCGGTGATGAAATTTCAGTGTTTTGGTTTATATTTTTTTGGTTTTTTTCACTTTTTATTAGTCTGTATGTCTTAAAATATTACATTTTATGTTGTGTTTTTGAAACTGTATAGGATGAAGAGAAGAAAAAACGAGAAGAGAAGGAACGGCAAACTCGTGAGAAACGATATGTGTTGCCTGAGACGCCATCAATTGTCGTGCATCCTTCAAGCACTGCGAAGGCCGGCAAATTTGAATGTACTTTGATGTCTCTAAGTGTTCTATTAGATTACTCTCTAGAGAACAACAAGGAAGCCTCCTTTGAAGTAAGTACTAAACAATTACTGGTAACGCCTAATTTGGCGAGTCGAATGGCCGAGTGGTTATGGCAGGGGTGCCACAATCTACAGCCATAATATCGGCGCTGGTTCGAATGGTACACTCGTCTGTGGTTCTGGAGGTTTTTTTCTTGGATAAGGACTATAACCGGTAGGCCCAGTGTACAGTTGGTTCCTGTGCACTATAAAGAACCCAGAACATCTTTCAAGATGAGTAGGGGGTTACCCTGGTGTACTGGTCCATGCAACCCTGGACTCAAGACACGAAGAAACCCTTAGGGGAGAAGAAAGTCTCTGAAATAGATATATCGTCCATGCTTTGAGTGCTCTGATCTCCATGAAATAGTGCTATATAAATGCTGTAATGTGTGCATTTGATGTGTTAATATTTATTATAATTTTCCTAAATTTGGCTCCACATGCAGGTACTTTACACTTCAGAGCCGACATCCTTTGTGAACGGAGGCAGTAATTACTAGGAATTTTTACACTCTCTCCATGAAATTTGACATGAAGTTCAAAGGGGAAGCTGAACTGGAGGCCCAATATCCCTGTGATTCTAGTATGTCAAGAGGTACCCACTTTTATGTTGGGCCATCATCCCATGGTTTCCTCTTGTATAATGTCGAATTTGCGATAAATAAATAAATATGTGAAGGGAGTTCATGGCGCATTAGATTGCTTTTATTTAGACTGATTTAATTTTGATCAATTTAGTTTTGGTTTATTTCCATTTTGATTGATTTATTTTAGTAAATTAATTTTTTTTTTTTTTATAAAGGTTTCTCTAGTTGCTGAGCTTTTTAACGAGATGCTGCAGAGGGATTTTGCTTTCCAAATATACAAAGCTCTCCTCCAAGCACCTGAAAAGAAAGAAGAGAAAAAGAAAGAAAAAAAAGATGATAAGGTAAACCTTTCAAAGTATCTTACTGAAGAGCATGGTAATCCTTTGGTTCATCAAAGATTGCAACCTTCAGTACTTTTTCTTGTCAATTTGTAAACATAATTTTGAAGACTTTTGCAAGAAGACTCTAGTTCAAATTCCTAAGCCTTTTTCCATATGCTAACAAGTTGTCATGTTGTCTTTTGATATTTTGATGTTGTTTTGAACTAACCCTTCAAATCGATCCTTATATTAACCAAGGAAACTAAAAGTTTGTCCACACTGAGTATCAAGGTTATATGGCACATATCTGTGATTTGCCCAAATATGTGCATGATGATTTCATAATGCTGTATATTATCTGCTAAACTGACTGCTAAAACTGCTGTTTTAGCAGTCATTGGTTGCTATAGTAATTTTGAACACGTTAGCTGCATGTACATTAGCAGTGTGTATGTGGATTGTTGCTGCAGTATCCCTGCATAGAACTGTAGTAGTACTGTACAGTATAATGAATAAATATATGCTTTGATGTTTCTCTGAATACGGGATTCCTTATTTTGAAAATAAATAAAAATATAGAAAAAAAATATTTGAATGTGTTTGACAAATTTGTCTGTCACCTTCCCTGATAGACATTAATTTGTCCAAAAAAAAGCAAAACTTACATTGAGCTTTTGGAAAAATAGTAACTTTTTGCGTTGTGATTTCATTTAGTTAGAAGGACTTCTACATCCATTTTGAATAACGAAGTCTCAAATATTCATATTAAATATTCAGTTTATCAGGGTTTATTGATTCAAGGAAGTCCTTTTCATTTTCATTTGGGCAAAATATTGAATTTGAAGTGACATTCTTCGTGTCATGTATTGGTTTTTCAAATTTCATGTCAACAAACGATGATTTGGCGAGCGTCTACCCTGTCTTTCCACTTGCTGAGGCCAGTGTCGTAGTGCTTAGGTGTAAAAATTTCTAAGCTTGGCATAGAATATTATTTGCGGTGCACGATACATAACACCTTTTTCTTTTACCTTTTACACACAAACGGCAAAAAGAGTTATGCGGACCAAAATTAGTGCATGGTTTGGGATAGGGATATAACTATTGACCTAAAATTTTCGTTCTGAACAAAAGGATAAAGATGACGGTAAAGATGAACCTAGTGGAAAACGACGTCGTGTTTCTGAACCAGAAGGTGAAAAAAAAGACTCGGAAAAAGAAAAGGTGAGTTTCTACAATATATAATTTTTATGGCTGTGGTACACAGTTGTTAGCTATAATTTATTTTTTTGTAAAGTTTTTGAGCAATCATTAGGCGTGATTCCCAGAATGAAGATAATAAATTTAGGGGCACAGTGTATAATGAAAAGTAATTAGTAAGATAAAATAATGTATTGTTATTCTTGTTGACCACCATAATACTTTTTTTGCAGATAAATGACGACGATAAGGATGATGGAGATGAAATGGATGACAGAAAATCTGATGATGATGAAAAAGGTGAAAGGTCAGATAGAGGTAAGGCAAAATACTGTTTGTGTGCTGTGTACTCATTGAGATGTGTGGTAATACTGGTACTGGTATAGGCATTTATAATGCGCCTCCTCCTTGAGGTTATAAAGCGCTGGTAATCAGCGCAGGAGCAGCAACCCCACCAGTTACCCATTTATACTCCTGGGTGGAGAGAAGCAATGCAGATAAAGTGCCTTACTCATAGACACAAGCGAAATGTACATCGAGGAATTGAAACCTCAACCTTGATGTTGGGAAACCAAACCACTCCTGTTGCGCCAAACCGCTTTCGCTTCTAATATGGGTACGTTATTGCTGGCAACCACACCTTAGGCAACATGACTCTTCCTTGATCGCTTTGGGGGTAGCTCTTGTAGTAGCACTAACGCATGCAGCACTTCCTTAAATGTGTTTCAACTCCAGAGGCCTATGATTTTTCTCGAAGCCTAGGCTAGGCCTATTTACCTGTTTATCTGTACTATAATACTAAATTACTAATGAGCAAAAATGTTTCAAAATGGAAAGAGAAAGAAATGTTGATATTAAAAACAAGTCTTGCATTGTAAAAAGTTATTTACGTACAGTAATTAGCAAAAGAATGTGTGTACTGCAGATATGCAGCCATAGAGCTATTAACAACTGGAGTGCTAACTAGGCTAATGAAGCAATGCCGAGTCATAATAATAATGATAATGCAGTCATTTATAGAGCGCTCTTATCAGTGATATCATAGCTTTTTACAAAACAGATAAAAAGATAAGAGTAGTGTATGTGTTCTCATAATGTGGAAGTGTTTAACACGGTGGTTGAGACTCAACTCTCAACCTCTTAGTCAGGGTTCGAAACTCTCGCTGTGCAGATCGCTTGTGTTCTTTGGCAAGATACTTTATCTGCGTTTGTCTCTCTCTACCCAGGAGTATGAATGGGTACCAGCATAATGCTGGCAATGTAAACACACTCGCTGTAAAGAGGAGTGGCGATCCCCTCTGGCCCCCAGCGCTTACGAAAGAGGGATGGGCACTCCGGACCAGCACAGTTTCGACTACCTTTACCTCTCAACAAGATGGCTCGAGTTTTAAACATACAACTTAGTTGTACTCAAAACTTTAATGTTAAATTGCTTAGATGTATTTTGATTGGCTGGATCTACGCCAGCCATCTTGTCGAGTGTACACTCAGCTTTGCGTTGGAGAATAGCGCTCTAGTATTTTCATTATAACTCTATGGCTTAAAGACCTTGATGGTGCTATTTCAAAATAGACACGATAAAATGGTGTATAGCAACCATAACATTTTTCAAATGAATCCCATCATGTAATCTTTTTCTAATGCACTGACTTCTTGATTTAACTACAATTTTCATGTTTACGTCAATAAATATTTAGATGAAAAGAAAGATGACAAGAAAGAGGATAGGAGTCGCTCACCCTCTCGTCGACGGGAGAAGGAGAAGGAAAAAGACAAAGACAAAGTTAAAATGGAAACAGTGAATCCTGACCTTTTGTTAGCCTGTGTTTACTTTGATCAGAGTCACTGTGGATACCTCCTTGAAAAGGACTTGGATGATATTTTGCACACGATGGGGTTAAATCTATCACGGTCACAGGTATGTTGATATACAGCCTGAAAAAGTAAACAAATTAAATATATTTTTATGAGCACTGTAATTTGGTACACCAACTTTTTATTAGTTCCTATGCATGTAATGCAATAGGAACTATTGTAATCACTCTTGCTATTTCCTATGTTTTTTATTGTGTGTAGTGTGTGTATGTGTGTGTGTAGACATTTATGCAAATGCGCATGCGTCAAAGAAAAGCTTTCCGACATTTTGTTTTACATCGCGATGCGAAGATCGATGTGAAGTTTCTGCAGAGTTCAGTCAGGGCTCACGCTAACTGACCGGAATGTTGGCATGGATGAAACTATTTTGGTTTTACGGCAAAAAAATCATCTGCTGTAGGCATAGGTATTTTGAAGAAGGCCTAAAATAAAACTAAAATGTTTTAATACTTGCTGAAATACATCGTTTCTTCATTTAGATCTCCATTTTTCACTTAGTCCATGCAACGTTTTTTTCTGTTGTATACGTATGAGTAGTCATATGAAGGTACTATATCCCCGACAGTTGGCTGTGCAGCAATGTACCCTTTGAATGCAAACTGAAAACAGGCGAAAATATAAAGGCAGCCGACTGTCGGGTACATAACGACTATCTAGCTTTCCACAAAAACATGAGGCCTAAGCTAAGCTAGGCCTAGTTCAGTATTACTGCGATGCAAGGGTAGGCCTAGTTAGATCGTTTAATCAATGATATCGTGTTATCGTCTAATACAATTAAATAATGTGTGT
>NW_022716829.1:3286943-3316337 GCF_011630105.1 Anneissia japonica
ATTTAAGAATGCACCACGTGGGTCGCTTTCTTTGTTATGCGGTTGTAGTGTAGTATACGTAGCAGAGTGACGACAGCAAGCTAAGCCTAGCCCAGGGCATAGATCGTGTACGTTCTTGATAATAGTAATGAAAACTTCGGGTGATAGACGATTGGGCCCAACTGGTGTGGACGATCGGACCCAAGATATTTTCAAATAAATTGTAGTCCTAATAGCAGGCCACTGCCAGCACCCCCACTTCCGATATCGTTCCAAACACGTACTGTAAAATGAAAATACTGTAACGTAGCTAGGTCCTATGCCTACGATATTTTTTCAAAGAAAATTACATTACCAATGTAGTCTGAAATCACTATTTTGGGCCATAAAGACTCCCCCTGTATTTTTCAACCACCACACAAATTTGACCCAACCATATATTAAAGCCTAGGCTAGGCCTATTAAAGCCTAGGCTAGGCCTATTAAAGCCTAGGCTAGGCCTATTAAAGCCTAGGCTAGGCCTATTAAAGCCTAGGCTAGGCCTATTAAAGCCTAGGCTAGGCCTATTAAAGCCTAGGCTAGGCCTATTAAAGCCTAGGCTAGGCCTATTAAAGCCTAGGCTAGGCCTATTAAAGCCTAGGCTAGGCCTATTAAAGCCTAGGCTAGGCCTATTAAAGCCTAGGCTAGGCCTATTAAAGCCTAGGCTAGGCCTATTAAAGCCTAGGCTAGGCCTATTAAAGCCTAGGCTAGGCCTATTTACCTGTTTATCTGTACTATAATACTAAATTACTAATGAGCACAAATGTTTTAAAATGGAAAGAGAACGAAATGTTGATATTAAAAACAAGTCTTGCATTGTAAAAAGTTATTTACGTACAGAAATTAGCAAAAGAATGTGTGTACTGCAGATATGCAGCCATAGAGCTATTAACAACTGGAGTGCTAACTAGGCTAATGAAGCAATGCCGAGTCATAATAATAATGATAATGCAGTCATTTATAGAGCGCTCTTATCAGTGATATCATAGCTTTTTACAAAACAGATAAAAGGATAAGAGTAGTGTACGTGTTCTCATAATGTGGAAGTGTTTAACACGGTGGTTGAGACTCGGACTCTCAACCTCTTAGTCAGGGTTCGAAACTCTCGCTGTGCAGATCGCTTGTGTTCTTTGGCAAGACACTTTATCTGCGTTTGTCTCTCTCTACCCAGGAGTATGAATGGGTACCAGCATAATGCTGGCAATGTAAACACACTCGCTGTAAGGAGGAGTGGCGATCCCCTCTGGCCCCCCGGCACTTACGAAAGAGGGATGGGCACTCCGGACCAGCACAGTTTCGACTACCTTTACCTCTCAACAAGATGGCTCGAGTTTTAAAAATACAACTTAGTTGTACTCAAAACTTTCATGTTAAATTGCTTAGATGTATTTTGATTGGCTGGATCTACGCCAGCCATCTTGTTTAGTGTACACTCAGCTTTGCGTTGGAGAATAGCGCTCAAGTATTTTTATTATAACTCTATGGCTTAAAGACCTTGATGGTGCTCTTTCAAAATATGGTGTATAGCAATCATAAAATTTTTTAAATGAATCCCATCATGTAATCTTTTTCTAATGCACTGACTTCTTGATTTAACTACAATTTTCATGTTTACGTCAATAAATATTTAGATGAAAAGAAAGATGACAAGAAAGAGGATAGGAGTCGCTCACCCTCTCGTCGACGGGAGAAGGAGAAGGAAAAAGACAAAGACAAAGTTAAAATGGAAACAGTGAATCCTGACCTTTTGTTAGCCTGTGTTTACTTTGATCAGAGTCACTGTGGATACCTCCTTGAAAAGGACTTGGATGATATTTTGCACACGATGGGGTTAAATCTATCACGGTCACAGGTATGTTGATATACAGCCTGAAAATGTAAACAAATGAAATATATTTTTATGAGCACTGTATTTTGGTACACCAACTTTTTATTATCCCTGTAAATTAAAGAATGTTATTCATGAATCACAGTGGTCAGAACAAAACACAGAGACAGAGCTTGTCGGTACAGAGAGACCTGTATGACTTGCATTATCTGTAGGGCAAACGAAATGTATTTTTATATGCTGTTCTTTTTTATTACCAGCCCACGTAAAGTTATGTATGTCATTGGAAAAATTCAATAGTTTGCTGCATAAAATATATCAGTGCATTTTGTATTCAAACTTCCATAGGTACCCACTTATACTCCTGGGTGGAGGGAACTAATACAGATAAAATGCCTTGCTCAAGGACACAAGCGAAATGCACAGCGAGTGATTGAAACCTTGACTTCAAATTTTTCTAAACCAAACCGTTCCCTTTGCACCAAACCACTTCCACATTAGATAAATGGATGACAAAAATCAAATTATATTTGAAATTATTACTTATGTATAGATACGCAAGCTGTTAAATAAAGTGATAGTACGGGACTCATGGAATTATAGGAAATTGACGGATAGACCAAAGGATAAGAAAGACCGCGATGAAACTTTAGAGGAAGAGGCCAACGGAATCCTTGAAGATCACCACCTTGCATTAGGTTTGTTTTGACTGATTTTTAACTGATGTATTATACTATATAAACTTACTGGTAGATAGCAAACTGCTATTTATTACTAACAGAATGGTAGTGGTGGCCCCAGGGGTGGGGAAATCAGTATTTCATGTTGACTGTCAAAATTGCCAATTTCATTACTGTACTAAAATATAGATATTTATATATATAGATTATTGATGGTTCAGCTGTCCCTGTACTTCTTTATTTCTTTTTTTTAACTTCTTGTTTTCATCCTTTGTCCTTTCTCTTTTTTGCCCTACTCATGTTTCTCTGTTTATTGTTTCTTCTCCCTCTATGTCCGGTTAACTTCGTTTCTCCTCCCCTTGAGTTCATCTCCCCTTAATGTTACTGTTACTGGGAAATTTATAGTGTGCCTATCTTTTAGGTTGCAAAGTTTCCTCCAAATTTTAATTATCTTGACCAACCGATCTACATCAGTTCCAGAAAAAAACTATCCCATACCACACAGAATACAGCATGTAGATAGACATCAACATAAAAAACAAAAAACAAAAGACAGACAAAGAAACAGAGACAAGTGAAATTAGGCAAAAAGATGCGTTATAAGGGATCTTTTTCCTTAAATTCCCCTGCATTACCTTCTTGTTCCCCTCACCTAGCTCTGCCCTTGTTCACCTTCACTTGTTATTATCTTCCCTTGTCTCCTGTTTCCCTTTCCCCCTCCCCTTGTTCTGCTGTTTTTAAAACTCACTTCAGAAATCATAATCATTTTGGATTTTCCCCTAATATAAATTCTCAATTTCATTTTTTATTGGTAGGCAATGGATATTATCTACAAGGTGATGGTGCAAAGCCTAAAATAAAATCAGAGCCCGACTCATCTGCTGGTTTGGTGATGTATAGGGGCGCTATTGTTGACATTGACAGCGTTATGCAACGTCTAGAAAAAAGTGATAGAACTGCAGTTGCTGCAGACAAAAAGATTGCCCAGCTACAGGAGAAGATTGGTAATAATTTGTGTTTTATTCCGTATGTTCTGACACATCTGATGAGGAAGGCTTAGCTAATCAAATCTGAAAAAGAAAATCTTGATACATTCAATTAAAACATTGAATCTCTCATTGAAAAGGATCAAATGAGTTGTCAAGTTTAATTAAACACAGATCAAAACAATTACATTTTCTTTGATTTAAAGGTTTTTACCACAATCAGATTCTTAAATTATATGAAAGTCCAATATAAAGAAAGGTAAAAGTGAAGATAGGAGAATAAACTGAATTGCAAAAAAAATTAGAAAAAAAAAAGAAATAAAGGATAATAGAGAAAAAAATAAAGAAATCAAAAATGGTATTATTTCTGCAGTAAATAGCCAAGGAAAATATTTTCTTGTTTTTATTATTAAATAACAATAATATAATAACGAAAGATTTTTTTTTGCTCATCTCCACCGAAAAATAAATTTAGAGTTCAGTCACCAAATAATCATAAATACTGTATACAAATTGAGCATACAGTAATACTTCACAAATTAAATTTGTTGAAATGTGTAAACACAACACAGTATATTTCTGAAGGCATATATATTTTTTCTTGCATATCAAATGAGATAGATACTTGTCCTGGACATAATTTTTCAAATGCTGAGTAAATTCTTTGTTATTATGATTGTGTATGAAAGAAAAATGCAATCTCCACTGTAGTTGATTACATTTATATTTTTGTGTTATAGGTACATTGAAAAATAGTCTATCATCCAGTGAAGAAGCTGTCAAAACAAAGACTACCGATCTCCAACAAACAACAGAAAAACTCAGTACCAGAGACAAAGAAATTTCTGAAGCACAGAAAAAAATTAACCTCTACAAAGAACTCATCAGCTCATCGCAGAAAGCTCTCGATGACCTCATGTCAAAGTTCAATGAGACAATGGACATTGATTAAAACCAAGTTTTAACATCTTTTTTTTTCACTCTTTTAAAAAATTAATTAATGATTCTTAGTCGCTTTGGTCTAACCATTTCATCAGGCACTGTAAATTATCTTAGGGATGTACCGTACAGTTTTTACGATATAAATGACGAAATCACTTAAATTTACTTTTTTTTCAATTAAATAATTAGAGATTTAAATTAGAGATTAAAATATCAAATGAAAACAAATACTAGTAACTATGATAAGACCAAATGGAAAAAAAACCTTCCCCTACTTAGCCTTTATTTGCGGTGGGAAGTGGCTGCCTATTATTCAACCTGCGAAAATAACTCCAGATAATGCTATAGAAATTCAAACATCCTTGTACGGTATTAGTATCTGTGTGTACCTAGTCCCGGCCGAGTGTGTGCTGGCAATATTAGTGAACAGAAAGGATGCGAACTAGAATAGGGGCTCATTACCTTCATAAAAATATTCCAGATAAGAGATACTGGTCTCTATTTGGCTCATTGTGTATGATTAATGTAGAGACACCAGGCAAAGTAGTAATAGATAGATAGACATTTAAAATCTGAAGGTTAGGAAATGTGAAAGTGTGTATATCTCCCTTTTAAAACTTTGATCAAATAGGCTACATCTTAATGTTATTAAAATAATCATGAATTTATTAGGTATTACCCATGTGGCGAATACAGTATTAAGACAAATATGCAAGAATTTGTGTGACGTGAAAATGAAATTAATTGTCTATATCAGTATCACAATTGTTAAATATATATTAATCCACTTTTTACTAATAATTTAAGAAAATATTATTCCATGACTGTCTTGCGTTGTGTTCACATGTTTATAAAAAATATCTCAATTTCTGCCCACATATACAGTAGTTATTATTGTATCAAGGTTATGTACTGCTTATGTATTTAAATTGTTGGTCACATTCTAATAAATAGACACTGATAGAAACACAAACATTCATGCATTGCTACGATTTGTTTCAAATAAACACATTTGAAAATTGAATTGTTGTTGTACCCTGTATGTTCTTGTGTTTACCTTTCTGCATAACATATTATTGAGAGCAGCTAGCTTAGTCGGTTAAACTGGTGGTAGCGACTATTTAAAAAGTGCATTGTCATTCGGTTGAGAAGTTTAGTCTGTTAGTCCTTTGTGCAAAATGGCTCATATGCAGACTTTTCGGAAAAGAGTAGGGGTTGTTTAAAAGTGTACTATGTTGGTTTTGTCATTGTCTGAAATATTTCATCATTCATGGACCATTCTATGTTCTGTAACATCGCAATTAACAGTTCATAAATGCCATAAGCTCTCAGACCCCACCAGGAACCTTCAACCCGGGACCCCGACCGGGGTTTTTGTGGTGCCTGGCACCCCAGCGTCTGTTTGCTCGCTCCGCTCGCAAACGTGACGCTCGTTTCGTTTGCTTATTAGCCCCCCTCCCCCTGTAAGAGTCACCACTGTCTAAAATCCATATAAACCAGATATAAAGTACTTATTTCGAAATGTTACTGGTGGATTGGATTGGATTTCCTCAGTGTGATACACGCCAAGGACAACCCACGAAAGTCTTAACACTTATTGTCACTGGGTCTTTCCAGTGGGTCCTTTTGGTGGTGAATTGGGCAACACATAGGCCAACTTTCGGAACTGGTATAAGCCTACAAAATGTGACTGGAAATTATGTTTATGACCTTTGAACTCTGATAACCAGCATGTAGATCAGAGCATACCGTACATGTTTCTATATGTACAGTTGTCTCTTATACACATCTAGATGTGTATAAGAGACAGGACCAAAGGATAAGAAAGACCGCGATGAAACTTTAGAGGAAGAGGCCAACGTTCATTCTAGCATTCAATTACGGATTGCGAACGCATAATTAACGCTAAATGTTTTGATTTTAACGAAGATAGAGAGTAGTTGATTTGATCTACCAGTATTTTAATGAGGAACCGGTACTTAGAATCACGGAATCATTGTCTTGCTCAAGCAGCTTGTTGAAGAGGCATTCTCTTTCGCGTCTGAAGAGGTGCGAAAGAACACCATACCACTGAGCATCATTATTGACTCGGAGATCGTGTTGGGATAGGGCATTGATGCCTGGCTTTGTGCAAAAATTGTAATTTATATTACATATGCTTAATGAAATTTAAAAACTGATAAGTTTATCTTATCAATGACTTCAATGTTTTGAAAGACTTTACTTCCCAACCACCATCCCCCAGGCCCACATATACATGTATGTAAACTGAATACGACAGTAAGTATTTATTTTCTTTACATTTATAAAAATTCCCTCTCCCCTCTTTATAACATCCTTACCACCTACAATGTTGCTTGCAACAATAGAAGTCTTGATCATTTCTACTTGTAAATACTTGCATAATTCTGAAAATTTGGTATTTTTAAAATGTTTATAAATTTATAAGAAAAAAATCCAGACCCCCATAAACCCACTCTGTCCCTTTTTCATCCACCAACCCTAAAACATCGTCTCTAACAAGGCTTGATGAATAAAACACTCCATGTGTCTACTAAGTTCATCAGAACAATGGGGATGCCATAATAAGTTACGTGGATGCTTCAGTTTTATAAAGGTACAGTATATCCGATTTCCCACGGGGTATCACTAATTAACTCTGGGGTATCGACTCAAAAATAGAAAATTTCTGTTCCCCAACCTATTTCCAGCAACCGTAGAAAAGGTAATCGCAATAGCTCAATGGAAACTGTGTTGTTGCTTTTGACTGCTGCTTTGATTTTTCTTCCATTTCTTGAGTATTTTTAAAGCCTTTTCTCAGAACGTTATAGGCCAGTTTATACAGAATAAATATAATTCAAAATAGCTTAACTTTTCCTATAATCGTCCGATTGAGGTCATTGAGCCCTCATTATATAGGTAATGATGTACGCTATTCATTTAAATTAAAAAACATTTTGATAGAGTACACGTTTACAGCCCTTTTGTGGTCTTGGGTCACAATTGTCGGATATAACTTGAAACCTCAGTGTGAATAATTTGTATTGTAGAAATGCCACCTCAAAGTAACAAATTAATGAATATAAACAAAAACAAAAAGATAAATAATTGCATTCCAGATTTTGTGGCTCAGGAGCCGTAAAAACATCTGTCAAACATCCATAGGTCTTTGGAAGGAAGCATCATATAAAATCTAGTTACGGTTAAAGCATTATATTTTCAGCTGTTTTACACCATGCCGGCATTCCAAGATTTCCGTGATGTGGTTATGGCTAGCAAAATGTCTATAATGACGTATGGCCAACTAACATATGTACTGAAATAACTTGAAATAACCTAACAAATGTTTGTCAAAAGAGTAAGAATCAGTGTAATTTGATATTTTATGCAGTCATAATATGATAATGGAAAAACCAAAAATTATTAATTACCGTATTTGTCTCCTTACCAATCAATACAAGGTATTAGAGTTGCAGGCTTATGATATAGATTATAGAAGAAACGTTTTTTTTTCTTATTTTAATAAAACAAAACTAATATCTATGGTCAGATACGTTTTAATGTTTCTCATTTCATTATTTTATATTGTATTGTATGCTCCCTGTTATTTCCGGTCACCTTTGGACAAAACATTGCATTAGTGCAAATAGAAACATGTATGTTCCAAACAATTTGAGACCAAAATTAAGTCTCTACGATTATCTGTTGCCAAGATATATGGATTTCCTTCTTTTAGAGAGGTTTTAAATCAAATAGGAGGCCATAGTAGGCGTCAGAAACTCTTGGCACACAACTTTCTTTTTTTAATCTACAGATAGGCCCTATCGAAGGTTTTTGTGTTTCATGCTTTGGTAATTAAGTGCATGACTTGGGCATTAGCTGCTCTACTAAAATGCGCAACTTGGTGCTTTAGCTGCTTTACCAGTTACAGGGTATTTCAATATTTTTTAAGGATTGAAGTGCTTAGGAAAATGTTTACATTTATGATTGACATGTTATGACTTTTAAGGTAAAAATGGAAATTTTAACATTTGTAGGTGAAATATTACTACATTTGTGGTTAAACAATTTTTACATTTGTGGGCGGTTTTTTTCTTTACATTTGTGGTTAGTTTTACATTTGTGGTTGACATGTTATTTGCGGTTAGTTTTGACATTTGCGGGTGGAATGTTTTGACACAATTGTGGTAATTTTTACATTTGTGGTAGATTTTTACATTTGTGGGCTTTACACCCCCCCCCCCCCCTTGAATCCGCCTATGACAATGTATAACCCCTCGTGCCTGGGGGAACAGGCGCTCCGCTCCGTCCGCGCCCGAGCGTGAGGCCACTGATTTTAGCATTGTTTTGTAATTTTTATATATCCTATTGATAATTTGATTATCCCGAATAGTTTTTTTGCAATAAAAATTTACTTGTACCTTGTAAATTTTAAGAAAAAGTCTCTTCAAACAATGAATTCTGGGCTCCTTGATAAAATACGTAATTACACGCCGAAAAGTAATACTAAAGCATACTAAAGCTAAGATTACATTTATGATACAGCTTTGGAATTCGATAAACTCAAGTCATTACACAGTTTATTAAGAAACGTCACATGGATGGCACATGATCTAATTGTCTGTATTCACGAATACAAAGAACTGGAGCCTGTGAAGTATCTATGGTTAATCCAATTTCATAGGGCAGACTCTTTTCTGCATGGTTTGCCAGTTTGATTGGTTCACGTAGTTAGAGAATTAATGTTTAAAATTAACCACAAGTTAATTATCTCAAATAGAATCAGTAGAATATAAAGATTTCCTATTGTCATTTGCGAAGATGTTTGTATCGATCAAACCTGAGCACCCAAACTATCGGATTTGGCGTATTTATGATCGTTTTTCTCAGCCTCGAATGAATGATATGGATTGAAAATGGAGATTACACTGGTGCTGGTTAAATACAGTATGCAAATAAACGGCCTGTGGCGTTTATTATTGAGAAGGGTTTTGAAGGGGCATTTACTCGAAGGAGGAGTTTATTTTTTTATTTTTTTGGTGTAAAATTGATACTTATATGCACAAATAAACGCCCCTTAATTTCACTGTAAATGTGGAACTACAACAATACCGCACCAAACCTGATTATTTTCGTTAAGCGCGCTCTCGAATAATCGCTGTGGCGCTTAATCGAGAGTATTACACTGTGTGTAATGAAACACTTTGAGAAACAGGGTTTCAAAATCCAATACAGTGCGAAAATGAAAAAATAACACGATGAAGACACGAGCATTTCTTTATAAACGTTAATTTACGACGACTAAGACCTATGATAGGACTACCGAAATACGGGAATACGTGAGATAATTAACATGGGAAAGGGCATGGAAAGCGCCACGTCATTTTTTTTCATATAAGCGCCGCTCTCGAATAGGCGCCGCACTGAAGCCTCCAAAAATTTATAATCACCGCTTCGCATATTCGAGCATACGGTACTGAAATAAACGCCCCTTAATTTCACTGTAAATTTGGAAGTTAACACAGATTAACGTCAAAATATGTTATTGCGTGATCATAAATAAAGTTTGTTCGAGAAAAAAATAAACGCCTCAAGCTTTTATTCGAGGGAGGCGTTTATTCCAAATTTTTTTATCTTTTTCTTTTTTGTACGAGCATAGCTCATGTTTTGGTCTCCCCACCTCACTTCAATTTGTCTATTTATCTTAATTTGGTGAAATAAATACTGAATATATCTGAATATAAATGTTGGCCTGCAACATTGACACTAATAACTTCCTAAATTTCAAATACGTTTTTATCGTTCTATTACTATATTGTCCTCAACAATCAGATGTAATTATGACAGTAGCCACAGTAGTTAGGCCTATCATTAAAATATTATGTAACCGAATAAAATTTAAGCACGCACTCGTTGTAAATGACAGACAAAACCAATTCAATTTCAAAATATGACTGTCTATACCGTACCGGCAGAATGATGACATAGTAGTCGAGTCACTTGGTGTGTCATCGGTCCGTTTTCAGGACGGTTTGCTACAATGTATTCTAATTGCCTTCTATGACGTCATATAGTGACGTCATGAAAGTTTAGGACCTGTGTGTACCGCACTCGACATTACTTATTTCCATATTTCTTCAAGAGCCAATAAGGAAAGAGTGTCAATATATATTATTTAAGTTGTATATAAATTATAAGTTTTATTTAAGGTACCGGTATTGGTTACGGTATACATTATAAGAGTTAATAAAATAAAGTCAACTGTCCTATCTCCTTTAACTTTATTATTTGAAGGCTTGCATGGTAATAATATACTAAATGCTTATAGTACACCACGTAGACATTCTCAACAAGCACCCGTTCTTTTCAGAACTATCTACGTGGTGTAGCTGCAAGCAGTTAATATATTCGTTAACTTCGCTAATTTGACTGGACCAAAATAGGTCTACCGGTATCGTATTCAATTTAGAATTAAATGTATGTAGGCCTGTAGTACTTGCCTCATGTGTAAACACGTGCTATGAACTACTTAACACTTAGAATTTATGAGGTGTTTCGCTCGACTTAATGATAAAACAAACTGCAGCAAAACACATAGAATCGTTACATGCAACGCGTTCACCTGTTTAGATCTGAGGTCCCGATATCGTATTTCTTGTGTTAGTTAACGTTGCGCAATTAGGCCGGGGGAATATAACGATAAAGAAGCATAATTAACCATGCTCTACATAATAGTATAAACTAATGGATTGCCAATAAACTCAGATTCTGTGATAAAAGCCAACTTTATTTGTTCTTAAGCGAGTTATGTATGCATATGTACACTGATTTTGTTCAAGTGTAATAGCAACCATATAAACGTTATATACACTTTATTGTCACTTACTTCTACTAATAATTAACTTATTAATATGATTTAACAAATAAAATGCCGTTGAAGTATAATATGTCAACAGAGAACAATACTCTTTGTTCTTTGGTACATTGATTGCGGTAATGTGTAAGATAGCAATAATATATATCATATTATTAGAATTTTTCCTAATAATAATTTACTGTCAATTAACAAATAAAACTCTATCGTAGTATTGTGTCAATAAAGAAAAATAGGCTTATTCTTTGTTAAAAAAAACAAAAAAAAAAAACAATGTATACACTATTGTATTGATCACATAGGTTGAAGAGGATTAAGCAACCACTAAACTTAAGGCTATATTACAGGAATTGTCCTAATTTTGTTGTATCAATAAAACTATTCGTAGTACCGTCGTCTGACAATAGATGAAAGAATAAGGCCATGACGAGGCCTATATTTTAGCATATCAATTTTTATTAGTCTTTTGGGTAACTAAGATATAATAGTTAATCAATCATCATCTCATTTAAATTCACATCTATAGAATGAGTAACAAGGGAACTTCAAACATCAAATACCATAATACTAATGCTATATTTTGAAATTATTTTATTATAACTTCGAAATTAGTTCAGTTTTAAACATGTTCATTAAACAAATTACTAACTTAGCCAATATCGCACTTTCCCGTAAGTGATATTAGGAAAAGGTTTAAACAAACACAATAATTTGTTTCCATCGCGTAAAATTCAATATTTTAGTAGGCCTATTTCAGTAATAGGCCTAACCGATATTGGCGTTTGTAGTACAGTGAATTATAGGCAGTCTACTAGTGTTGGTGCCAGGATAGCTCAAAATTCGTGGGTTCGAATCCCAAAACGGATTAGTGAAATTGGCGCCATAACAGCAGCCATTAAATCTCTAACCAAAATGTGAAATAATTCAGATTATAGATCAAAACATCTGAAGCTTCGGAGCTTCAAGCGAATAATAGGTATGCAGTGAACAATTCCAATGCCCCGCTTTGGACCCAGCACTCGATTGACACTTTATGCTCTAGGAAAATATCTTGGATCCGCCCTTGAGTCTTTACCGGGTTGCATAACTGAGATAGGCCAATTGTGTCAATACTTTAGTAAGTTTTAACAAGGATTCGAATTTAAATCGAAATTGCTCGACAGTTCAGTAGGCCTGAGTGTCGCCAGCAATGTCTCCAAGTATGAAAGCACTCGTACTGCAACGTTAAATCTATGCTCTGCTACACCTTCACGTTAACTAAATAAGAATAGTATTAAAATCAACGATTGAAATCTGTTAGCACAGTAGAACTATAAAATACATTATATAAAAATGGCCCAGGGACAGTCGAAAATATATCAGGAGTTAATAAGGCTTTTATAATTTGAACGGGTCCAGGCTGAACAAAATAAAACATATTATATCATGATATTCAGTGGTTCTCTCACGTGATCGCTTTTCAATTTTATAATTTACTTTCAGAAAAAACAGATTTCAAATATTTTCATAAAGTTATCTATAAATTAGATACAAGCTAATAAATCATGTATAATTAGGCCAACCCCATCTAGTTATTTGTCCCAAGCTAACCACGCTAATTTAAGCTTGTCAACGTTCGTGTCCTAGCGGCACCCCTGATATTATTTCAACTAAATGGATATTTATAATTAGACTATGAATGCGTATAATTAGAATAACAAGTTACATTTACGTAAGGATAAAAGGTTAACCACACGAATTCTGAATTCTAAATGAAGATTTGCAGAATACATTAAGCTACTATTGCAGAACGAATACACAGTTATTCCATTCAACTTCTTAGGAATTAAGTCATTTGTATAATCACAAGAAGAGATCCCGATAAAAATTCGAAACCGGCTTCAGATGTACTACGTACATTCACAGCAGTGAATATCATTTTGAATTTATTTGTTATTATGTTAAGAAACCTGGAATATCAACCTACTGCTATATTATAGGGGCCGACTACACTTTATATCATCAGAAATACGCTTCATGATTATATCAATAATGGATATTAAAATAACTTATTTATACATGTATAAATATATTAAATTGTTGACAAATTTGAATCAACTAGATCTGTGTTGAGGATTACGATCCTGATAAATTTTGATCAGAAATATATGGAAGACCTCTAACAAAATAACATTTAAATGACATTTGTTGACCATAGTGACAAAAAATAGCTAAAATTACACCAATGATCATTAGTGGGTATATCAGCAACGAGTCGTTTGGCCGAGCGATTAAGACAGGAGAACCGTGACATACAGCCATAATATCGATCGGCGCTGGTTCGAACGATACGCTCGCCTATGGTTCCGGTGGTGGAACAAGTCTTCTTGGATAAGGACTATAAACCGTAGGTCCAGTGTATACAATTGGCTCGTGTGCACTTTAAAGAACCCAGTACATCCTTCGAGAAGAGTAGGGGGTTACCCCGGTGTACTGGTCCATTTCCAGTCCCTGTCCGGCCACTGAGAAGCGTTTACGTCGCGGCCCATGCCAGGTATCCATCCTACCTGCGAATCCTTCTACCACTAAGAAGTAACTAAGTGTTTGTTTAGCCGGTAAATTATGAACTGTTGATAATCTGTTGACCGATTCATATTTCAATCGAAGCCATTGGTCTACGAGTAGGCTACTTCGCCCATCTTTGAATCGCCAGTAGACACCAAAAGCACATCACGAATGATTTTAATGGTCTCTGTCATAATTAAGACTAAGTCACTGTTATCTGGCACTGCATATTTGCGCTTCTATTCAAAATCATTTGCATCGTAATGTTATTATTGCAGGTGTTGTAGCCATAATCGCACTCACCAGTTAGCAATTATACGATATCGAATATTCCTTTGTTAGCTAAGCATTAGAATCGTTATTAGTACTCTTGGGTGTGATCTTTATCTCCCAGGTGTACACTGTCAACTGCATTCCATCAAAGGCGAATATTATCTGCATTGCGCATGTATTTAGTGGTACTGACGAGATTATGCTCGGCATTACTGTAAGTGTCATGTATATGTTTGAAGAGATCTTTATTTGAGAAACTCTCTTGCAATTTAAGAAATAGATTAGGTTGTGCTGATTGCATTTGCTGGAAATACACTGAATTCTGATTATAATGAATCGTGAATGAGTTGTATGGTATGTTTTTTTTTGTTTTTTTTTGTTTTTTTATTGGACTGTATGTAGGTTTTATTAAGTTTCTACTACAAAAATGTAGAACTGAGTAATTCTAAAGAATTTAATCAACATCTACCACAGATATGCTAGCGACGATTTTAGCAATCACATATTATCGCATTCAAAAATAAATACCATATGCCCCACTGATTATATTAACATAGAATAATAATAATACACATGTACACTACAAACAGACAGATCGAAGTAATGTGGATTTAATGTTTTGTTGTTTATTAAAACATCATCAGGAATTCGTGAAGATAATCTAATAAGAACGAAATATTGAATAATATACCATGATCGCATTTAATAATAACACATAATATGTTCTTTTCATTAACAAGTTATTTTTATTCAAACACCTGTTTGACTACTAGCATCGTGGAAACATACAAATTTAATACAAAATCCTTTAGAAATTTAACAAAAGGCTTAGAATTAAAAACGTTTCCAGATCAATATCAATATTTAAGGAGTCAACATATTGATTTTTAAAAGAACTTACATCTGTTTAAATACAATAATTATCACAACATTAAAACAAATTAAAAAATTATTTAATATTAAATATAACTGAAGTATATAAGTCTACCTTCTGTTTTCTGATCTCACACAAATATATGATTCTGCGAACGTTCTGTCCTACCACGATTATAACACTTTTAACTCTTTCTGTGGTGTAGGCCTACATTTAAGCGTTTGTACTCTATGGTAAGTTTTTTTATCCTAATATGTAGTAGTTTTGTATTTTTATGGTAAAATTATTGAAAATATCAGTGTCGTCGTACTAAATGTTGTGGTCTATCGCAATTAATCGTAGCACATTGCACTGGATCATTACATTTAGCAAAATTTAAACAAATAACGTATATTTTGAAATAATATATACAGCTGTTAAAAATCTATAGACCTACATTGCAAAATGTACGTTTTAATATTCGTTTACATTATAAAATTGCCTTTTGATTATATACTATTGGGCGAGGTCTATTACTAAATGTATATACAGTTACAATACAATTTTGCAAAATGTAAAATTATAGGAGTGATAGCCTGCTTTGCCCTACATGACGTGTTATCTTACCGAATACTTAGTAGATTACGTTCCCAAATACATTTTTTTTTTCTTTTGGGTTTCACCCACTTTTATTCAACAATGATATAGGCATATACATATCATATACATAGGCATATATAAATTATTTTACTACCGCCAACCAAGCGAAACATTTTCAGTTTTTCTCCCTTTTTCTCCCCTTTTTCTCTTTTTTCCTTTTTACCTTCCTTTCATCTTTATTATAACTTAAAAATCTATTCAAAAAAAGAAATTAAGTAAATCCAATTATACGCCATTCTAATTTGTTAAAAAAAGTATTGAATAAATCTGGTTTTGATGAACAATCATAATACTTCATTCTAAATCTAAAAATTGTGAATGAGGCAACAACTAACATATAGTTAATTAAAAAGTAATCTTGACCTTTTAAATGGTCAACTACAATAAGTGAACGTAAAGTAATAACGACATCTGGGAGGTCCAGTTTATGCAAGAAAAATTTAAATTGATTCCAAAAAACTGTGATCTCTTTACATGAAGTAAACATATGTTTGTAGTCGTCTTCAATTTTGCATCTTTTACACAGAGGCGAATCAGTAAGTTTCCATTTAAATAAGTTTTTTTGACATGGTATGAGATTAAAAAGAAATTTATAACTAAAATTCATTAGTAATCTTTCTTTAATTTTAATGAGTTTTAAAAGTCAAAGATGCCAATTTATTTTGATATTTAATTTATTTTCCCACTTATTTTCAACGTGTGATTTTACAGATTTTTTTTATATTAGTTGATGATAAAAATCTTTTGTTTTAAACACCTGTATATTTTGTTTATTTGTTTTACATATACAATTTAGTTTTCCTGGATTTTTACGTATTTTTTCTTTCCGGAATAGCATCAATTATTGTTTTTAATTCAACTAACCAATTTGCCAAGGTTTTAAGCTTGTTTTTAATATAATATTGGCATAATATGCCGTCTTTATTTAAAAGATCATTGATATATACTATTCCTGAATTAATCCAGTGCTTTAGATAAGGGAAAGAATTATATTTGCCGTTTATCAATACATGATTTCCCCATATAACTTCACTTTTTATTTCTTCTGCTGATATAGGTGTATATATCTGAAATGATAAATACCATGCTAAAATAACATGGCGATAAAATAATGGGATCTGATTTAAATTTAAATTTGGGATATTTTTAATCTTGTCTAAATTCATTTTTAAAATCATATTATCCGGTCCTAATATATTTAAAAAGGTAGTAGCAACCTGTGCCCATGTAGCGGAGCTTTTTAAGATTTTATTTACCCAAGTGGCTTTGAGAGCGCCACAGTGACTTTCAAAATCACACATATTTAACCCGCCCTCAATCGGTTTCCGAATTAGCACGTTGTATGGTATGCTGTATTGATGTTAAGTTTACGTGTACTGCCATTTACAACTGCATAGTTACTGGGGCTGATGCAGGATTTGGCGGCAGGGGTTGCGTGAGAATCCACACCACCTCAGCCCGACCATGGTTGGGGCTAATGTGAGAACAATTTGAGAATATGGACCTTTAGGTGCCCGGAAATTGGACTCCCATACCTTAAAAATCTTACCTGTACTGGCCTATGGTCATATCCAATCCAATAAAATCATTATTTTAGGGGGTAGGGTGCGATCGCACCGTCTGCACCCCCTCTGCATCCGCCCCAGAGTTATGACCATCACCGTCATTATCACTATCACCATCTTCAACATTATCATCATCAGAAGCACATCATCATCAGCAGCACCCATCCGGCATCGTCGTGTCGTCAATACCATCATTGTCATTGTTATTAACACCATCAAAATAATTATCATTTACACCTTAAGCAACGTAATAATAATCGACGATATTATCTCGCATATCGTCCAATAGAACAACACGTAGTTTTTAAAATGCTCAAAAAATGCAAAGTGTTTACTAGCCCAAGTATTCAAAATGCCTGATATTAAGGCTAAACGTCTTGTCTACAGAAGATGATGGGCAAACTCGAACGAGCAATAAAATACGATTGAAAAGATGGGCGCGTCCTTACACAATGATAGCATCATTCAGACTCCTCATTGGTCAAACCACACCGATTATTTGATGGTCCATATGCTAAGTTGTTTCGGAGTAGTTTGATTGTTATTTATAACTCTTTCGTTGGTTCACACGTCAACATTGAAAACTTCATCTAATATCTTTATTCTTATCGACCAAAGACGATGCAATAATTTGCTTTATCTACGGCACTAAATCTCGGAATTTGGAATAGTATTTAAATCTGAAGAAGCCGATTACTCGTTTTAGATTTAAAATTCAGATTTAAAAACAACTTGGTGCATCGCAACAAATTGAAATTGTTCTAATTTACAAAGATTTTCTTCAATATAATCTCGATTTTTACTGGATTTAATTCTTCGATGGGACATGCAACATAAATCTGATCACAAGGTAAACAGTGTTACATTTGTTTCACAAAAAACTTTTTGCATCTTATTCTTACTGGTTTGAATCAAGAAGGCATTGCTGCGAGACTTAAACTGCTGTGGTGGACCGTTCCTATAATTCGACCCTATTTCTACCCCACTTGTTGTACTCCTATGTTTTTGGAGTTTACCCACCAGAGCCAATTGCATTAACAAAGGAGATCCTGTTATAAAGTGGGCCCAGACAAGCACCCAGGTTTGGCAATGCTATAATTAACTGCAGAAGTTATAATTATGCTTAAGTGGAAGAAAATATTTTGTAGTGTATTGTTGTATTTAATTGTTCCTCCGCATAAATTGAGACGTTTATTCTTTAATTAATAAATACAAGATACATCAATAAACTATACAATAAAAATAACAAGTATATACTGAAATTTCAGGATACTTATATACATATATATTTATATAGGCCTACATATATACATATACATACATATATATAGGCCTATATATATATATATATATATATATATATATATATAATGTAAAACGTGGAGCGATAAACTCTTGTCTTGCGATATTGCTTTGTACATATATATCAATTTTAAACGGTAATGAACAGGAATCTGTGAGTGTATAAAAACTGTCCCAACCGGGGGCCAGGACCTTCCGCTGTCTCTGGACCATTTACGCTTTCGTTAGAAGCTCAAACTCGATTGGAGGCAATTCATTTAATTCATTTCGCACTCTTCGTTACGCCAATAAGTATTTGAAGCACGTTAAAACAGAGATCAATGTGATACGCCCTCTTCTTGAGCATTTTTTTTAAAAACGACAAGACGAGATCTCCAAAGAGATACAGTTCTTCGTTATAAGAAATGTAACACGTGAAGAGATAAACTCTCAATCGTCTTGCGGTAGTGCATTATACCGTACATACTTTCCGTAGACTGTTATTGTTATACTGTACGTGCGATTGTTCCATGTCAACCCCCCCCCCCCCGCACCTTGTCAAGTGCCAAGTGTAAAACTTTCCCGAATTTATATATAAAGTAGACTTATTTCTAACAAAATTACCACATGCAGGATTTTTTTTTTTTTTGGCGAGGGTTGAGGAGAGTGCGATGGCGAGAAGGTGGAAGCGCGCAGAAAGCCAATCGAGGAATTATGGTCCCAGGAGGTATGGTAATTTTATTATCTAAAAGATCATCAATAGAGATTTTTGTGGCTACTGCCGGGGCGCTTGGTCCTTTCGCCTGCTCTGGTTCCACTACTACCCCTTTATTTTACACATGTATGAAGAATTTGTTTGAAAACGAATCTTCTTTGAATATGGGTCGGTAGTGGTAAACGTCAGATAATGTGGCACGAAACTAATTCCACGGAGCAGGACACGATCAACTTCTCTTTAATCTGCAATGTCGAGAAATAAAGACATTAAAGACATTGCATTACAAAGAAAGCTAATCCTCCGCTTACGTTATATATTTTCGAAGGTTGCATGTACATGAATAAAGATTGTGTTTCACCAATGTGAACCCAAGTTGGAAATAATAATAATAATAATAATAATGATAATAATAATAATAATACAAGCAGCGACGACGACGATAATAATAATAATAATAATAATAATAGTAATAATAATAATAATAATAGTATTAATAATATTACGAATGAAGTTTGCCCACCTACATGTGTTCGTACTGAATGCTCAGTACGAACCCACGACCTCCAGATAAATAGCCTGGTGTCTAAACTACCAAGCTTGCACTTGGTGGCAAGTGATGAATCCAATCCCCATGCGGGTACTGCGATGCTATTTAGATGTGGCTTCGGAATATTAATAATGTTGTGATTAATAAAGCAACAGCAACTATACGGTTATACGGTGTCCGAAGTTTCACTCGAATCATTTCATAGCCACCCTCTTCTCTTTTTTTCCCCTTTGGTCGTACTTGTATCATCTACAGTGTTTTGTCAATGTCATTTGCTATTTGTAGACAAAAAACTTGATGTGGGGCTCTTGTTTTTTAAATACTGCTGTAGTCATGGAATAATGTGTCAAAGAATGATGTCTATGTTGCTTATGTCAAATACTGCATACCAAATTCGTTCATGTTTAATCAGGTGTAGGAAATGCGGTCCATTAATGGTGTTAACCGGTAAACGAATATAATAATAGTAATCAATTACATGTAAGTAGTTAGGGAAGAGAAAGAGCGTTACCCCAAAGACCCGAACGGCTAGCTCGCGATCGATTGTGACGCATTTTAGTCAGATTGGTTGGTGATGACTGTGCTTAAATGCTGATTAATCACTGCTTATCGCGTACACGAGCCATACATCAATCATTTAGACAAACATGTAAAGGAATGAATAATTGATTTAAAGAAGATTTATATTGATTGTTATAATTTTAAGTCTCGACACTTCCACGACTTTTGATTGGCAGCCACTGGTTATTATGGTTAAACAACTCAAAGTGCTATTTTTTGAAATGAGACTCTGGTTATCAATAACAGATTTTGTACCACTCTAGTAGGCCTACGCTTTGTGCACAGACATTTTGTGTTTCAATCTAGTCTCTAATGTAGGCCTACTACCTATTTATAGCACTAATAATTCTATAGACTATTATGACTACTCCCACATAGTGTAGTTTACGAAATAGGCCGTCTATTGTAGACCTATTTCCATTCTTTCATTCTTTCTTTCTAATTTAATATAAATGGATATGACAATGTATCCTCACGATCAAGAAGTTGTAAATACGACCAATTTAAAGATATTCTACCACCAAGAAAATTGAGAAAAATACAGCAAAGTATAACAATTTGATTTGCTTAATTATTAAGAATAAACTAAAACAATATTTATGTATACATACCATTGCCTCGTTTGTCTATGTTTGAAAATATTTTATTGCGTGTAGATTTAGGGACGGACATAACTCACATTACTTTACGATTCCGCCCTCTACGATGACAACCCAGTGACAAGAAGATGACACGGAGATGTCGTTAATTACATTAACGGCAACTAATCACATTATCAAGTTGATCGATTGTATGGACTTATCAAAATAACTAGAAATAAGAGGAGAGCATTTGATATGTCGTGTCTGCGAGCAATCCCAGTTCAATAAGACAAACTGTAAGTAGGTTATGTTTAAGACCTCAAATCACAGGAACCGAGAGCTGGAGAATACTATAAAACAGACCTTAGAGAGTATTTCACAGCATTATAGCAAAACTAACCCCAGCCGTAGCCATCTCAATTGTAGAGCACAATAACCATATTCTGCACTCTTTTTGTAATTCAAGATGATGCTAAAACAAAAGTCAATCAAACTTAATATTCCAAAGAAATCAATTTAATTATAAGAGAGACAGCTGCCTAGCTCGTTTATATTATACTATTCGTGCTTTGATAGAAACGTTTCCTAATAAAAAAGTAGTATCACAGATAATACCAACAAACACGTGTTCTCGTTAACGTATTATATTGGTGACCATTTACCAAATATTTAAAAAGACACTCGAGTGAAATGTAAAGACCAGAGATAACTAATGCGGTCTGATATTTAAACATTCAATGAAAACAGGTATCATCATCAGTTATATTTACTCGCATAGAATTTCTTGTAAATGTTGATGCAAAGTTGACAGCGGAGATACCTCACATAATCTTAGAATCATCTGAAAAAAATAGTTGCAAGATTTGCTAGATTTTATAGAGGGCGCTATAAAACATCGATAATAACCGATACGCCATCAATATTAATTATAACACTTGAGAGCAAATGTACACAGTCAGGAATAACTGAGTATCAACTTACATATCCAAATATTCCCGATATTGTGCCTATCGTGACATACTTTTAGCATTCAATTTGTACATGCAGGGCATTGAATGCCTATATGGTGATTAAAAAACCAAATAATGGTAACCCTGATACAGGGCCTAATGTGTAGGACGGTTCTGTATGCCCTTATCGATAGAAGGACATAATGAAAATGATTAGTAGTACAATAATAGGCCTAGAAATGATTAAAACATTCAGATACTACAGAGATGCATGGCATAGAATGTACCGTAATGTCACAATCAACTTAGAATAATCAACAATTTAACGAAAAAACCCATTTATACGAAATATTCAATTTTCAATAACTTTTTTAGCCAAATGTCTAAGTAAAATCAACATTTAAACGAAAAATCATTCATATCATTTATAAGAAATATCAATTGTTATTTTTTTAGCATATCTAATCTAGATTAAAGTGTTTGTTATTATAATTTAATGCAGAAAATCTTTCTATAAAGAAATGTGTGTAAATTCGCTCTAAACAAGTTAATACACAGCTGGTGGAGTTTCTGCATATTATTTTCTAAGAATACTTCTGTATATGCATACGACAAAAATCAAGTATGTACTTAAAGCCGATATTGTCTAATTGTGTTCAATTAAGTGCATGCTTTTATCCAAATCAAAACGGAGGAAATGAATATACTGATGATGATTATGATGATAGTGTATTATACACTTAATGTTTATTAGTGTTACCTTCTTCACATTTTTATTATAGGCTCAGTAGGACGATAATAGTGACATAGGATGATCATCTCTATAAATTTTCTTTGAATTGGCCTATAGACTTGTTACAGTAACGAGCTACCGGACAAGACGCGATGAAAAGCCTATCCATATTTATAATAGCCAGACACAGAGCACCGAGCTACCCGGACAACAAGACGCAAATACTGACCTAACCATATTAATAATAGTCAATGATATTAAAACATTGCCGCAAGTTGTAAACAAATTTTACTACCCATATGCCGATTATACTTAATTGCATCGTAACTAAAGTTTACTCATTTTGGTAATATTACGGCACTACTAAATCACAAACGTATAGAAACTCCAATGTCCAAAGTAATTACGGTATATGTAAGGCGCAAATAATAATCTTTATTCTTACGTATTGTACTAACTTAGCCTTGAGAAAATATCGAAGAAACACAGCTGTACAATATGCGCCATTATTTACCGTCGATTTCTGTGCATTATGTTGTATAGCGTAAATCATTTATTATATTATCATTGAGTTAAATATCTCACACGCAATGAATTAATTAGTAGCGATCAAATAAGTGAAGCACTTATAAAATATATGAGTGTAACGTGACACTCCTAATTGTGTTTGTTTTTTACTGCACGTATTTTAAATAAAGAAAAGTATTTATTTATATGAACGAGCTAGTCATTCAATTTTACAAGTTGTGTATTCTGTCACCAATAGGTAAACTTTTGTACACGACACTGGGAGATGCTAATTCCGATATGTGTCCTTTGTAAGCAATCACGTATTGATATGTTTTGTGTTACAACTATAATATGAATTATGGTAATTGTAAAATTGTATAAGCCTATAAATAGATGGATATAAAGTCTGTATTTGCAAACCAACATTTATGTATTGTTTGTTGTTCGATTAAAATATTAAAAAAAATCGTCAACAAAAATCATATATGGTAAAATCTGTCTCTTATACACATCTAGATGTGTATAAGAGACAGCTACAGAGATGCATGGCAAACTTTATACTCAAAATCAAAATTCATAAAGGGAACCATGGCCTATGAAACATAGCCACTAGAGGGAGAGGCAACAGGCGGGCCCAGGCTATTACATAAAAAGTTGATTTTAAACAATATCATCATCATCATCAATTTACATTAGACATTCCATGTATGTAAGGGCTTCTACAGATTCACCCTATCTCCGTGGGCCCTGACATTCGAACCCATCGACGCCCAGGTGTTAGTCACTCCTGCTATTGGGGTCTTTGCACCTACACTGTACCCCTGCAAAATGAATCTGGCCACTCAGGCTATGTTCTCACACGGCTGCTAGCGGTTAGCAGGGTCTGGATTCTGCTAACCGTTAGCTGCCGTGCGTCCATAAGAGAAAGTCGCGATCCGGATATCAATTCATTTCAATTTCAATTCAATTAACATTTATTCAATTAATTAATCAAATACATAAAATGATAAACAAAGTGGACAACATTAAAATTAATTAATTAGGATAAAAATAGCAAAGTTTGTCTCAATTTGACCCGACAAGACAAAAAGTAAAAAAAAAAAAAAAAAAAAAAAAAAAAAAANNATGATGATCGAATCACTGGCCAATAAGAAACTGGAAATTGTGAACGCGTACGTGTGACTGGTTGATGATAGAAACGCGCTCAGCTTGCTAACCGATAGCGCTTGCTAACCGTTAGCAGTATCCGGATACTGCTAACGGTTAGCGCTAACCGATCGGATGTTCTCACGCAGGTGCTAACGTTTAGCGCTAACGGTTAGCTCCCGATCCGCATACTAGGGCTCTCGTGAGAACCAGGCTTTAATTGTGTGTTTGGTAGAGGTATTTCTATACATGTTCTCTTTTCACCCAGGATTAAGTAGGTACCGTGTAGGTTGAAATGCCAACGTACTATATTACAATCTGCAAAATTATGAAATACTCCCACAGGGATTTACGTATGTATTATATAGACATTTGATCCATTGACCTCAGCAATATAGTGTGTAGTGTCCTTGTCATGATGTACTTACCTGACATATATTATAATGTATGTTTAGTAGAGTCTATGAAACTTGTGTAGGACTATTTTAGACAAATATATAGGCCATATATATATATATATTAATATACCTTAAATACAATATAAAAATATAAAAAAACACAATATATATAGGCCTATGTGTGTGTGTGATGCTTTTGTCTCTAAAATAGTAGCATACAGCTGTTCCAGTTGTGCTTATCATCAACTCAATTTTTAATCAACACAACGATAAGAATTCTGCTCTATAACATTTAACATAATTATTTGTCGATGTAACATATATTTGCTCCAAACGTTAGCGGTTCGGAATGGTACGATTCCGCAGCTGCCCGTATTTTCTTTGCACCAACTTATTTAGGTTTGCTGAAATTTACCTGGCAGTTTATACACACTAATGATTTATGTAGAATATGGGATACAGACCAAATCTTAATTGTATGAAAAGTATCCTTGATGGAGGTATCATATGACATTAACATTTATTTTACATTAATTTTCAGCTATAAGATTAAGAAATGTCAAACAATATAACGAAATGTATCTTCAAACAATATTTTGGTAAACTCGGTACTACAAAACTGATTTGCAACTTGATGTTTTATGTTGTTAACATGCCTGGCCTTTTATTTCCGTTCTCTCACTCTAGGCGAATTGTCAATATCTCTCTTTTGATTTATCTGGTGCAGTGTATAAATGCGTTCGTCGAAAGGCAGAGGCCATCTAATAACGTCGTGTAAAGTTTCTGCGTGCTAATAACTACAATTCACCGTAAACATAAAGTTGCTTAATAGGCCAAATCCGATTTCGCCTCTAAAGCAAGTGATAGTCCAAACAGTAAAAAGGGATAGATATACAGTTACTGAGGTTTTGAGTTCTTGCCGCTTTTTAGAGCAACCAAGCTGGATGATAGAATTCAACCATGGCTTAACGTAATCACATCGTGGAATTTACAGATGTCCTTAATCAGTTAGGAGATATAGCTAGGCCTAAAGTAATTTGCAAACACTGATTATGTGTGTTACGATCAGTGGTATTGCTGTGGCGAGGGAGCTTTTTACAAGCAATGCCTAGCAATCCCCGCAGTCATTGCGTCGAAGTATCCGATCACCATGGCATTCACAACAAAATATCATCAAGCCGGCTAAATTGAATCATCGCAGCAACATCCATTCTGACAAATTGAATTGTATTAAACGGTCAGCTTTAAGGCAGTCGTCATTACGTTAATTTGGTTAGGATAATTTGCACAACAAAAACGGTGAGCGCGCGATTGATCGCCAAAGAAAGCCACTTCTTGCAGTATATCACTTGCCGGGTTATAAAAAAAAAACGAGCCTCTTGAAAAAAAAAAAAAAACCTCGAGAGCTCCACATGACGTTTAAATGCTTCATTCGTATACAAGAGTGAAAAGACCTAGTGATTGGCGTGATTAATTAAAACATTGCTCTCACACAACTACAACAAGAGTAAATTTCCCCACAAGAAACCTGCATCAATTGAGAAACTCATGAGACGGTGCGATATATCTGCGCATGTCTGTTAGCCGGTAAATTTAGCGTCGGAATCGATTACCAACTGGCAACTCACACTCTCCCAATAGCAGTCTAATCAGTCTTTACGTCGCAACACAACTACGCATTCGAAAGGATTTTCCACGCCAGAAAATATCGCGTAATATTTCTGTTTCTCAATTGAATTTTCCAGTCGATGTTAGGACATCCTACGATTTTAATTAGCAAAAAGTAAGTAAAGTTATTCTTTCAGTACTTTTTTTTTTTTACTTTTGGGAATTTTTATTTAATTTCATTTATAGAAAAGTAACTATACTATACTGTTAAAAACTCTAAAATTATCAAGATAAACCATTGTTCAATTGAATATATAAAAAAAATGAAGAACTATAAAATATGATTATCTTATTTCTAATAAATTATATTTATATAAGTATAACTACTGTCTCTTATACACATCTAGATGTGTATAAGAGACAGGTTTAGTAGAGTCTATGAAACTTGTGTAGGACTATTTTCGACAAATATATAGGCCATATATATATATACTGTCTCTTATACACATCTAGATGTGTATAAGAGACAGGGCCTAAACACTACGTTTGTATGTACTTAGAAGAAATATTTTTTCTATACTGAGAACAAATCTGAAAATGTTAACTCTAGATAAGGAACATTTATCATAGCTTTCAGACAAAATTAGTTCTTCGCCAAAGGCACCGAAATAAAATTTACTTATTTTATCAAACATACTTCAAGAAGACCAAAACAAAGTGTTATTTAAAGCTAGTAGTATTACTGTTATTAAAGAAGTAAACAACATAGACAAAGGCGAACATAAAAGTAAAAAATAACTTGAAGTACATCTACATGAAATAAGATCGATTATAATTTTAAAATGCCGATGGCTTTCTTCTGTGTACTATCATTAGGAGTGGAGGTGTAAAGCAATGTTTCCAGTGAAGTTCTTTATTCTTACGACTTTTGTTGCTCTCCGATTGCCATTATTCACTATTGATTGATCAGCTGAGTTGACATTTTTGGCTACGGGTTAATGAAACTGATATAATGATGAGTGCTGATGCACCTTCCGTGTAATAAATAAATAAATAAATAAATAAATAAATAAATAAATAAATAAATAAATAAATAAATAAATAAATAAATATATATATATATAATGTATATATATATATATATATCTTTGATCATGACCAACTGTCAAAGATTACATACACGTCTGGTCGTTGGATTAACAATTCAATATCTTATTTCTTTTAAATACATTTATTTCTGTGCTAACAAACGAGTTTTATTCTTGACACACCTAATATATATTATATATTTATATACAGGCCTTTTTGGAATGTACATTTTGAACGGTTGTTGGCAGGTTTCCCCATAAACATTAGGCCTAGTGTTGTCTTTTATAATTTTGTATATATAAATATATAGGTACCAATGCTAGTAAGCGAGCAATTAATATAATATTGTTAGTGCACATCATCATGTTCATTAAAATGTATATCTATATACCATATATGCAGGCTCATATATATCTTTATAAATAGACATATTATATAAAATATATATGTATATGCCTACATAACTTGACGATGGTGGGTCTAGGCCCATTGCCACCTGGCCTGTTGCCACCCGGCCTGTTGCTACCCGGCCTTTTGCCACCATAGGCCTGTTGCCACCCGGCCTTTTGCCACCTTAGGCCCGTTGCCACCCGGCCTTTAGCCACCCGGCCTTTTGCCACCTAGGCCCGTTGCCAGCTGGCCTTTTGCCACCCGGCCTTTTGCTTCCCGGCCTTTTGCCACCAGGCCGGTTGCCAGCATATGCCCTTTGCCACCCGGAACGTTGCCACCCGGTCCGTTGCCACCGTAGGCCCGTTGCCACCCGGCCATTTGCCACCCGGCCCGTTGCCACCCATAATTGTATAGTAGGCCTAGGCCTATGCATTGTATTCGCAGAAATTTTACTCTCGGCATTTTTGCCAAACTATGTGTACTGAATGATGAATGGATTGATTGTTTGGCAGATTGTAAACAACGACAATTCGTTGTGGTTAACCATCATGAAAGGCACACGTGTGAAGTAGTCCTGATTAGTGTTTTATCTTTATGTGTATGTATTTAGACGTATATGTATATATGTGTATGTTTTCTGAGTATGTACTGTTTTTAGTTAGATGTGTATGTGTGTATGTTTTTTTACATTTTTTTTTTGGGAAGGCAGAACATCATGAATTAAAATTCTTGTAATGTTATAAATTGAACAGATTTTTTTTAATTCGATTTAATTGACTTGCCTTTAAGTGTGAAAATAATAATGAACATTAATATAGTTACAATGATGAAAAAAACGATAAGCTATTATTATTAACATGTTGAATATGTTAATGCTACCGCTAAAAGAAATGGGCATAAACCTCTCACAATTTGTTGGGTTTTTAAGATATTAAGCCAAATGTATGATCATGAGCTCTGGTATACCATGGAGGAAATATATTAAGTATATATAAATATATTTCCTCCATTGGTATACCAATAGAAAAACATGGGTGGGGGAATGTCCAGCTGACCAATTGAAGGCCACGCAAATTAAATTAAAACCAACAAAATCAACAAAAAAAAAAGAAAAAAAAAGAATGATTAGGGAGAATAGGGAACAATCTCCCTGCAGTTCAGACTTACAAGTAGAACGCAAATTTATAAATACAGGGTAGCCATTCTCAGGACAAGAATTAACTTAACCAAGGAGGTATGTGTGTGTGGTGCATGCACGTACATATACATACACATACACACACCTACATACACCTATATACACACACATACATATAATATATATACATACATTAGACACATGTACCAAGCCCGTAGCCATGATTTTGGTAGGGGGGTTCTTTTTGATACTGAAAGGGCACTTGCGAGCACCATTGGCTGGGGCCAAGGGGCCGCCAAGGGCCCCCGGGGTCCAGGGCCAAAACCCCGGTGGGGGTCCAGCATTCTAAGCATTTACAGGTGTTATTTAATTGATTTGAGAGGCCATACATTTAAAATGTATATATTAAAGAGGTAATTGTTTGAGTTGGGAAAAGATTAAAAAAAACAAAAAACTACTACTTTAGTATTACAGTATTGGTAAATTAACAACAGTAGCATGATACAAACTCCAAAGAATTC
>NW_022716829.1:3316346-3365183 GCF_011630105.1 Anneissia japonica
TATATACACAGGTGAAACTATCCCCCGCCGGACACCATCCCGGTATTTCCGAGTCAAGGTTTCGGGGCCTGAATTTTTTTTTATGTTACTAGCTGGTAGGCCTAACAATCGGGTATTAAAGTAGGACCTTTAATGATGATAGACTCTAGGCTAGGCCTATAGTGTAGGCTAGCTAGCCTTGTTGAAAGGGCACTTCATGAAAAGGAGGGGTTCGTTCGAACCCAACGAACCCCCCTGGGGGTGTACATACGCACATACAGTACATATACCTCCTTTACTTTATAATAATAAAAATAAAAAGGCAAATTAACAGCAAGAAATACTTAATTAAATGAAATGAACTGCACCAGATAGATCAACAATGATACACCACATATCATTGACGGTTATTTCTCATGAGAAAAAATATATGCTTGTAATAAATTGTCCGCATAAACAGAGAAATACCAAATAAATTCCATCAGGGAATAGTGAAATTTCATGGAATGATCTCGAACTACTAAGGCGTGCTCATCATATTAGGTACCTATTGTTCGCTGTTGTTCTTTTCTAATAGCCCCTGCTGTGTCCTTTGATCATAAACGTGCGGTACTGACAGTCAAGCTAAAAGGGTGAAAATAATCACCACCAACGTCAGAAAATTTCTCTTAAGCCTGGTTCACGTCAACATTTTATCTAGTTATAGATCCACTTAACTAGATAAAAGTTCGACGTGAACCACTCAATTATAGCTAGATAAAGGCTTAAGTCACTTATCGCCATCGAGCTAATCTGAAACCATCGCGAAAGGAGTAAAGTTACAAAAAAACTTTTAGTTAACTTCCTATCAACACGGTTAATGATAAGGCAATTTGTTTCGCTTATAATTTCATGTCGTAATATGGCACCATTCAGAGAGAAGATCGCTTCATGCGAACGTGATGCTAAGTGGTTTTAGAAATCATCATTAATTTCAAAAGTAATCCTTTTTTAATTTTTGCAAATTATATGAATTTGTTGATTTACATATTGTATTACATTTTCCAATGTTGTGTAACAAAAACTTATAGCGAGTGAAATATTGTGTAGCTGATAGATTATGAATGCAATCTTGTTTGTCTTGAAAGCAGCATCGATTTTCCAACGCTCGCAGAAAATAATAAAACTAATTTGCATAATTGATGAGTATTGGTTATTTGAGCATTAACTCCCAATTATCGATGATCAATTCATTAGTGACGTCACTGGCAATAAGCCCTTAGCTAAAATAAGCATAAAAATAGCAATCCAGGGCATTGTGCCTGACAGCCTAGCCTGCCCTGCCAGTCTTTATCAGGCAAAGTGTTGTCAAACTTCTTCCTTGACATAATTTTAATCAGAACATCGCGAATCAATTTAAGTGTGGAAGATAGCTAAGCTCCATAACAGAATATTGACATAAGGAACTCAATTCATCAATTTTACAAGGCTCAATAATTAATTTTCGTCTCAGTTTCCGAAAATTGCTTTAGTTAAATCGTGGATATAGTTTGTTTGTTGGTTTGGTAATTGACCAAAGCTATTATATTTGAGGTGGATGACAGTTGTCGCAAGAGTAACGTAGTAATTACAAAAAAAGGAAGAAGTATTTTATTGTGTAAAACCCACAAAAGTCGATCATTACCGTATAGGCCTAATTTAATACAGAAAAAGCTGTCACTGACCGGCACCGGTATTTGATATAATAGCGACGGTTACTTGATTTTGTCATATATTGTTTTAAACACACTTTCCATATTCATTCTCTATAGGATCATTGCTAATCCTGTCTGAGTGAGATAAGTCATTGGAGTTCACAAAAATTAACAAATTACTAAAATCATAATATAAATCATAGAGTACAGTATTGGATAATCCTGATTTTCAAAGTATGTACCGTACGTGATATTTTATAAAATAGAGCACGACTGTGTTAGGCTTCATTCCCCTCCCGTTATAATCAAACATGGTACATTAGTTTTATTTATTTTTTTTAAATTTCCATATTTGTATCTTTTTTTGTTCAATGGACCCTTCCTGTATTTACGATATATATTACGGACTGATCTTGCATATCGATGCGATAATATCCACGGGTTGTTCTGCTACATCGCAAATTGATTTGAACTTCTCCTTACAACCTAAGTATGAGTCGGCTTCCCTCTAGGGATTCTGCCATTCCGTGGACGTCTCGTCCTCAATGTCGTTTATTGATTCTTTTCGCCAAAGCTGCCAGTATGCGGTACGTTTTGAGAGCTGAATAAACATAGAATATAACCTAAGGTGGTTTGTGTATTATTATGTCTTCTCTTGTGAAATACTTAGAGACTAATTAGAGGAACAAGAACGCAAACGCTAACAATGTTTGAATTAATAACACGTGAACAATCCCAGGCGGAAGAACTAAATGAATACACTTATTTCTTCTATTGGATTTATTTACATTTGTATAGGAAATGCTCAATTTATACAAACGTAATGACCTAGATAATCAATCAAATTAGAAACACTGATATATTGCTAAAGAAGTAATTTATTCTATTTGTATGAAACACAACATACAATGTAGTTCTTATATAATGAATAATAAATAATAATAATAATAATAATAATAATAATAATAATAATAATGAAGATTATTATTATTATTATTATTATTAGGGCCATCAGGACTATTATTATTTTTATTTATTTATTTATTTAATGATATATGATATAATGAGTATTGTTAATATTATAACCTAAGGATATTTTTTTATCCTAACTTTAATTATGAATGTGATTAAATACTTAAATTTATTTATTTATTTATTTAGACACACAACACATGCACCAAGGATTGTCAATAGCGAATATATCACTGTTTTACTAGTAGGTGACAATCCTTTTCACATGACAAACATACTCACACAAAGTTGGAAATAAACTTTTAACAATACAAGTGTTTAGTAAACGAATTAGGGCATAGAATAATATTGATATTAGAAATATTTCGCAGCCTTACGAAAACGATAACGATCATTATCGTCATTCGCGGCTAAAACATTCTTGACAATACGTAGTACGAGCTTGGTCCTGCGTTGTGACAGATATGCAACTGAAGGGGAAGGGTTGTCTAAAAATGTTATGATATAACCGTATTCGTCATCGTTTTCGTATCTTGCTCAAAATGCCTATTAGTAACCGCTACACGTAACTAATACGGCCTGCTTTAATGTACCGTCTTTATTCGTCCTCTTATTAGATAGTGTAAACCTCCAATAATGTCGTCAGTGAAAAACAGCATATCTTAATCTTATATAACAAAGCACGACGACATCCATGATTTAAAGACAAAATGTACTCATTGACTTCTAACACGATCTTTGATCTGATTATATTTGTGGTTTCAGTTTTTCACAACGCTACGCGTGAAACGGACTGCGCAGTCTCAATTCTCACGGGGGTCATTTAAGTCCCGTACAATATTGAGACATCAAATTTCATCGATGATTGGATTCCAAGATGAGTTAACTAGACTGCATTTGCTTATGCTCCCAAGTTGCATACGTTGAATAAGAGATTCAAAACATTAGCAAACAATATTATAGAACTGAATAATATGTGTAATAATAAATTTAGACATCAGTATTATTTAAAGGTATAGCACAGGGATGTAAATCAGTTATGTCTTCTTTAAAATTCTTTGCTATAATTGGGAAAGTTTGAATATTTTAGAGTCCTCATTTGCGCCTACGAAAATGCTCTTTGCAAATTACAGACAAGGCTACCTAGGCCCTTTAGTCCTAAGCGTTTAGCATGAAAAAAGGTTTTTAAATTCTGAATTTTCCTGTTTAAAGTCCTGTCCATTCTTGTAATTTTTGTTTTATGGATTTGATAAAGCAGCTTTATTTTTATGACAACTGTAAGAGAGAAAACCTTCGATGGAACGTTGAATTGAGTTGGTAAATAAGTTGAGAATGGTACTTGTTTTTCCATGGTTTTTCTACTTACAAAATGATAGATGATTTTTGTGAAACGCAGATACGCTGCGCATGCCACAAACATGAATGGGGATAGGCTCAAAAAATCGAAGAAATTATGACGTAATCGTGTTTGTAAAGATGTGTGTGAAACCTTCCTATATCGAAACACTATCGAATTTATCGTAATAATGTATAGGCTTGCGGGCAACGTTGTCATAACTCGTTAGGATAGTCGTTTCAGCAGAAACTATAATTTCAAATTTCATATTTCGGATTTATTTTTTGCATGAAATCAAAGTCATTTACAAAATGAAACTAAACATGATATATTGGCGAGTAATAACTAAGATTCAATTGACATTCTTATCTATTCGTCTGATGAATGTTGAATTTGATAAATTTCTTCACGACAACCACTCTAAACAAAATCACTTTAGGCTATTATGGGGACAAATTGTTTTTCCTTTAAATAGTATTCATCATTTTTATATTGCTTATTATTATTTTTTATTTATTTACGTTTTTATCATAATTTAAAGCGCCTACGGTATTCATATTAATTAGGCTATCATGGTTTATTTTACAGATGAATGTCATAAATTCCCGTATAGTGTTTAGCGACGAAGACTTAAGTTTCTTGGCGAATGTTAAGTGTATTACTAGAGAAATCGGTTTACTTTCTCACGTTGACAACCAATACCGTGTGTGTTAGATAATGTTCTCTTTGGTCGTATTTCGTTCAGATTAAATGCTTTTGTACAAAGTGCAAATGATATGTATTTGTACTTTTTTTTGTTTCATTTATCCTAAAATTATGCATTAGATACTCAATAAATTAGTAATGCGGTGATTTTGGATTTTATAAGAATCATATATGCTATTGGAAACAACTGGGTTGCATTAGTTTATGATAAAATATGTAAATGTTTTAATTGAAAGAATATCTTATCTAGAACAAGATGATTAGACAGAACATTTTTTTTACTATTTGGCAATGTTCACTTACATAATTAGTAATTCGTACTTGTGTAACTTGAGTCTTAACTTCATTGTAGGGCCCCAGGGAGTCGAGTAATCTAATTATGGTCGAGTTGAAGAAACAGAAAAAATAACCAATAATATTCTGATTTTTGAAGATGTATAATATAACATAGTTCAATTAATGAATATTCGACAAGGCCACTGAAATTTACAATTGGAATGCAATGCAATTTCTGCACAGATATTTGACTCGACCCCTATTCAACATATTCCAAAACGAGAAATAATTTCGTATTGATTATTGTTATGTATTTATAAGAAGATAAATGTAGTGTTCCCTTTGGGATTCGAACCCAACATCAACAACATTTAAAGATTTTTTTTACAAACACTTGCGAATGTTACGATGCTACATAATAAAAGTCTGATTATGAGGCCTCTTAGGAAATGAATTTTTATTAAAACACTAAAAAATTAATGATGTCTCACAGGTGTCTAGGACAGTAATGTTACGTGATTATAATCATTCTAATCATTGCATATTATATCTCAACAAAAAGGGGGATTAGGGATATTTTGATAGGCTATGATCTGCACATTATTGTTTAAATTTAGGCCTAGTTATAACTCACTTTTATTCGCAAATTTCTTCTAAAATTGAGCTAGAAACGTTACTGTTTATTCCTATGCCAATATTATAACATCGAACATTACCAACCAACGTCATCATCAATATATCATTGTTTAGTAACAATAACCAACATTTTTACCAAATACAAATCAATACAAATTATTACTAATTATCAATAATTATTGCTATTTATTTACTCGTTCATTCGAGTGAAGTAAGCAAGACCATTGAATTATTCGTTCAATGTAATTACTCGCAATCAAAGTAAAATGAAATTAGGCCTATTTGCATCAAATTTGATCACTTTTGTCTGATGTAAAGGAACGGCGAACTAAGTAATTTGATTCTCATCTAGTTAAACATCAGAATTACTGTATTCTGCTTACAGAACACAAACCAACTAAGACTGAGAGTGTGAGTACGCCATTAATTTCTCAGCAACATTTTTCACAACATAAAACTTCGCTCTCTAGTTTTCTCAATACTTACTTCCTAAGATGGACGCTATTTTGATATAGGCCTAATAGTGTTCGACAAAAACGGTCCAGTTTTAGTGTAATACTTAGCACATTGCTTGCACGTGTTCGATCCAGCAGCTAATTTTATCCCTATTCTTTTCCTATGATGGCTGTAGAATCTAAAGCGATATTTTGTACTTTGTAATGGTTAGCTATTTATGAAAATCAATTCCAAACGAACAATAGTCCACTTAAATTGTAATTGAGATACAAGACGATACAAGCAATGTTTCATCTGATTTGTATCGTTGAAAGACATTCTCGTGTACAACATCAATGCATTAGTCATATTATTTGCATATAGAATTTTATTCGAAATGAAATAACAATTTCAGTATAAATCTAAGGTTATAATATAACACAGTAAATGTATCAACAAATATAAAGCATTATTTCACTTTCGAATTACCAATGAATGTTATGAATATAACTGCGTTACCTGGACCGTTTCGAAGGAATTTACGGTAATCCTTATAGCAAATGTATCAGCATAGATAAGATCATAGAATACTGATATCTCCCAAAACTGTTTCAAATTCCATCTCCAAGTTGTATGAAAGAAAATCCTACAATAGTCGCTAGAAATTAGCACATAAGAGATATGGTTTTTGTGATAAAATCTTATAGATGGTTACAAACACCCAGCGGCCAAGCACGCCAAACGCAGTGTAGACGCCCAACCTCAAAGATTGAGATATGGTTGTTGGAAAAATTGACATGTAGGTAATAAAATCTAAAATTAGCAGAAAAAATAATTATTAAAAGTAATCGATCTAATAATTAATACAATTATAGGCATAATAGGCTTATTATTAATAGCAACAGGACTGATAAAAATATACTAGGCCTATAACAACAACATGGAAATACTTCGATATAATTTTATTATTATAATAATTGGCAGAAATAACAATAATAATAATAATAAGACAAATTCCATAAAACATGAAAATACTTTGATATAATATATTGTAATTATTATAATAAATAAAAATAACAATGATGATGATGATGATGATAATAATAATAATAATAATAATAATAATAATAATAATAATAATAATAACAATAGTAATATAAATATAAATTCCATCGATTTATTGATTAAATAATAACAATAATATTAATAGAATAATAATTATTAGTGTTTAACAGAGTGTCAACATTATTACAACAGAAATTGTATTCATTCAAACTGTATAATCTCAATATGTAAGCATTCCCCTAACCATATTTTTTTCGTATGTGATAAAATCTTATAGATGGTTACAAACACCCAGCGGCCAAGCACGCCAAACGCAGTGTAGACGCCCAACCTCAAATTACTCTTCAATTGAGTTATTTTTGGCTTTCAAATGCATCTCAAGGTTTAGTTAAGCCGTATTTCAGTTGAAAACCAATTTTGCTTCACAATTCTAAGCGGACATTATTCACTTTGGTGGTCAACCGAACACCCAGTTATCTTTACGCCACGTCTCTTTCCCCTGACTAAATCCATAATTTCATTAGTTGCTTTCATCTTCTACGCTCATATTGGGAATCAATCGGCATACCGATTATGCTCAAAGCTATGTATAGAAATAACATCATCACATCACATCTCCTATTCAACCATTTTACAATAGAAAGGTTTGCTACATAGGCCTAATCGCATCTAACACGCGTCTGTTTCTCTAGTCGTGGGTCATCCGGACTAGAAACGTGTAAGAGCTTGACCGACGCAATGCCAGTTCGCTGACCGTCGGTGGTACACTGAGTGGATCGTTGAACGATCCGTCACGCGACGCGTCGTCGCGTCGCATTTCACAAATTTGCGTCGGGCGCCAACGCAGTATGCGCCGGAACTTAATATGAAAATACCATTCGTGTTAGCCTATACTGTTACTGGCTTGGAACAATAAAATTTAAACTACATGAAAACTAGATAATTAGTTGTAACTAGCATGATAATAATCACAATAGACGTGTGGACCAACATCACGGTACATATCGAATGGGGAGTACGACGACCGGCGTACCTATCAATTGAATGCAGACAATGACGTCAGAAAAACTTTCTATATGCGAGCGCACGTACTCAACAACACTTGATATTATCATGGCCGAAACATTGGCCCACATTATTAATTATCATGATAGGCTAGATATTGCAGAATAGAGTGCTCATAATAAGATATAGGCCTACTTGTATTTTACAACCTAAATACACTGTCAAACTATAGATAAATAATTTGAAAAATGGTCAGGTGACGGACTAAATATAGGCTGCCAGGAACTTTTAATATGTCAATTTGTAAGGACTGGAAGTATTCACCTGTTAGCATGGGTACACACACCACAGTGCTTGCCCTATAGTATTGAATAATGTAATGCAACGCAACTTACTACTCAAGAAATTTCATAATAGACTCAGTTATACTGTAAATCTGCTATTTACATGAGTCTGAAAGTCATGGCAGTGATCACTAGTCTGAATGCTACCCTGTGACATTCGACACGGTGAGCTGCCTCTCAATTTCAGGGTAAATTCGGCTGAACTATATATTATGATTATATATCTACTAGTTCTGTTTCTGTGATGTTCAATCGAGAACGAAAATCGTCGATTTTTCAACTCGACATATAAATCGCCTACAAACTCTCAGGGCTAAGCCGATACAAAATCTCCGTTCAATCCAGTAATTACCCGTCTCGAATAAAAGACGAGTTTAATTGTTCTGTACATCTATACAACTTTCATTAGATGTATCATACACATCTCTCCACCAACCTTTGCCTTATGATTTTTTAAGCCGCATTGAAAATTAATGTATTAAATTTGCACATAACTGTCTCACATTTACACCCTCTTTTCTTTATATATCTGAAAAGGGTTAAGGCTAGTCAATAATGTATATATATATTACTGCCTACAGGTTGTATGAAATGTTTTGTCAGTGAGAGATCACAGACCAACTCGAGTTGAGTTAAAATCAATGTTCTGACAATGATCTGCGTACGATTTGTCGGTTGTAGTGTTGACATAATCGCAGTGATTTCACCGTAAACACCGGCCACTATCCATCTAAATGCCAAAAAATCATCACGAAAGCGCTATAATAATTCTTATATTGATTCTTCTTAAGCCTTCCAAATCTCAATGCTTTACCTATTGTATAGCAACTGCCATGTACTATTTTTTTTCTGGACTTGAAAAGTTCAGATCGTGTAGACGCATGATTTTTTTAAAAAATATTCATTCATTTACTTGATCTCATGTGAAGACGATTGACAGATTTGCTAGAGAAGGTGTCGATATACAAAGTCTACCATTACGATGGTGATTTAATCTAATAAATGTCATCTTATTTTCTTAAAACGAATTACTGAGAAGCCTCTCAAACTCACTTCAACTTATGATTATAAGAGTGTGACATTAAGGATCGAATCAGAGACGTAATCAAGCCACGCGAGGCAGTGATGATGTCAGAAGCGATAACCTGATGACTAGGTGTGCATTCACGATAGACCTACTATTAGGATAATTATAATAATATAATAATAATAATAATAATAATAATAATAATAATATTAATAACAATTATTATTATTATTAGTATTAATAATTACCATTACCCTTCTCCTCATCAATCAATCAGTCAATCAATCAATACTTTATTTCCAATTCCAGCAACAAAAAATTACAATATATGGATGATTCTAATATAACAATTACGGTAAATAAAATGATCAAGTCAAAAGGAATGGGAAAAAGGCATACAAAACAAGTAAGAACTTTTATCATGTAGCCCTAATAATAATAATAATAATAATAATAATAATAATAACAATATTCATAATAATAATACCGGTAATAATCTTTCTCGATCCTCCTCTTCATTATCATAATTATCATTATCATCATCATCGTTGTCATCATCACCGTATTTATCATCATCGTCATCTTTTTCCCCATTGTTATCAACATCATCATTCTCACCATTTTTATTGTCATCAACATATTCGTCATCAACATGATCACCACCGTCATTCCTCCTTACCATCATTGTCATCATCATCAACAACATCACAATAGTCCTATTTGTTCGTTGGCATCATCATCTCCACCTCTCCTCCTCCTCCTCCTCATCAACACCTTCTTCATCATTACACTCATCATTATCACATTTGTCACCATAATGATGTTGTACATCATCGTCATGATCATCCTCATCTTCCTCCTCATCATCACTACCACCACTCCGTATTCCACAACAACAGGTCCCGTGTCTGAATTAACGAGCGTCAATCATAAGATGTTGTAAAAATGAATAATGTTCCCCATTGATACCTAAGCGGAAATAACTCATTTGCATTCAGGTGAACGCTCGTTTAGCTGCCACCGTATATCCTTTTATCGGTTTAGCTATTATGACGTCATACGTCAGAGTAATTTTTTATATACATTTGAGATTTGTTTTGATTTCGTTCCAAAAGCGTGTAAGTGTTTGGTGCCATTTGTTCTGGCGATTTCCTCCTTGTTTCAGATTTAACCGACATTTTATCACTGCCACCTTTATCTGCGACAAGTGCTGCAATGCTCACGTGACTTCCTTCTATAACAATTTAATTATTTTTTTGTTTGTGAAACTCAGCTTCTTCGAATGTGATTTTTTACCCTTTCATGCATTAAGTGTCATAAGATGTGATTGTCTGGCATTCTTTTATTGCGACTCCTAAGTGCGTAAACGCGTTTAGTAAGTGCACGCGACAACGTTGAAATTGGGTGAGAGAATCCTCCTAAGCCGACCACAACTATTACATTATCAATAAAAGACACTTTTGGTAGGTCATAAAAGGTTAGGTTCCTTTGTATTAATTACACGTGAAATTAAAGTAATGTAGAATCACTGGTGTATCTAAAAATGACGTTTATATTGTACTATATGTAACAAAATGTACTCGGACAATGCCATATCTATGTGCTTCACTTTATTGTCGCCGTCTTAATAGTAGGTGCATAACTATTGCCCGTCTTTTAATGCGAATAATATCAAGATATACAAATTTAGCAATTCATTTTTGTAAATTCTTGATTTAGGAAGATTGCAGATCCTTTAGCGAAATTAAATTATAAAATTATCTCTTTATTGTTCATTGTTTTGTTATTTGTAATGTGTTGAATTATGCTCAAATATATTTGAATTGAATTGAATTTTAAAAAAAAAACATTTCCACAGAGTATGGTTAGAAAACTATGTGATTCACTGGCGTCAAAGGATTTTTAAATAAATTATTATTAATTTATAATAACACCAATTATAAATAAAACAGTTTTTCAAAATCAAACAGTTCAGATTTTTTATAACACCAGGCGTACAATTAAACCAGGAATGAAGTTAAACCAGGCATGATGGGTTAAGCGTTCAGATTTTGGGTCATAATAAAGTCTCCGAACATTATCTTGAAGTTATGTTAAGGTGTATATTTCGTAGGTCCCCCACTTATGTAGTATTTAGTATTATACCCCTTTTATACTACAAGGCCTAGTGAGTTGGTAAACAAATTCCTAAATTGCGCCCTCTTATTCATATGTTTCGGAGGACTTTTTATTTTACCTTTGCTAACAAATGTTCGAATGTTAGGTTGCAAAAAAACAAAAAAAAAAAGAAAAACAAAACAAAAAAACACTAAAAACAAATTATTTATCGAAAAAGAACATTCAAGAGCTCTAACTATTAGGAGTAATGCTGATAGAATTTGTATTGTATTCATGTAAATGTTTAGGCCTACGTCACAGTACAAAAACCTGAACTTGAACCTAAGTTTATATTTAGAAAACTTTTAAGTATTTTGATATCGTAAATGAAAATTCTTGATGTAGTCAAAATTGATTTTCTTTTCGTTGGCATCTTCGATTTTCTTGTCCAGTTACTCGTTAGTGCAAATTAACATTGAAACAACGAATTATATCGTTATACTGTGTTATCCTTATTTTCATCAGAAATCTAATGCACTAATAAATACGAATATGAGGCTATATAAATGCGTCGTAAATAATACGTTTGTAAGAATCAAAAACAAAAAAAACAAAAAGTATTGGAGTAATACCTCCGTACACATCCTCTTATAAACAAAACGTTTCCTTGTTGTTCGATATAAACGTTGACGTCCGGAGAGGAATGTTTTCTGTAAAAATATTTGAAAAGAAACAAAGTGCTTTGTGTTTTGCTTCCACCGACCTTTAGAGTAGAATAATAGCTGATATTCCTTTCAAATTCGTTATAGTCTGTAACAATAACCAATTAGTAAAATGCTTGTCAACAGAGAAGCTGTAGGTCTTTATATTGATTTTTTTTTCAATTATCTGATTACGTGTTTTTTTTTTCATGATAACCATAGTATATGGCTGTCTGCATTCACCATAGAATTTAACAGACTTTAGTGAATAACAAATCCAGCATGGCTTGGCGTTGACTCCATACTGTACATTAACATAGTGTTTTAATAAAAATATATGAACATAATTTATAGAATAAAAGTAGGCCTAGTTTTTTAGCCGAGATAAGCAGTCTGAACAATGGAAAGATAAATGGTTGCAGTACTCTCGAAGACAGCTTCTGATGCTATTTATTAATTACGAGATTTATTGTATAACTAAAATTTAGAAATGATTCTTTGAGAAACTAGGCAAACATACTCAGTGTAAATGTTATGGTGTATTACTTTAATTGAAGCATTATTTATTGTGCAAGTTAATGAACTGGATCCTGGATATCGATATATACACACCTGTTTGACATTTGACCTCTTGTAAATCATAGTTATCATGCACAAGAATACTATTATAAGCATGTTTATCCATATTATAAATTATTTTGTATTGGTGGTTTTACACTAGTNNNNAGGTGTCATGACAAAATGAATCTTATACGTTAGGTCAATTTGATAGCCCTATATTTAAGAAAATATATCTAAAGTGATATTTTAGACAAAAATTGGGATTCAATGTTTCTGATAAGTTTAAATATATATTTAATGGTTACTGAGTTGAGTTACCTAAGGTAAAAATGTTGTGTTTGAGGCACATTTTGTAAAGCTGTTTTTCAGAATTTATAGCAAAACTAATACAACATTTATCAATTGTTTATCTTCAGAGGCGATTTTCTCTAAAGTATGTTTCAGACATTAGAATCTGATTGTGATCTTACTTTGTTGTACTCAGCCTGGAACCTGATTCAAAGACCAAAATAAAGAATATAATCATCTATCTGAATATTCCAATAACTCGTTTTTCATTGTTGGTACCACAAGACTCATTTTGTCACGACAGCTCACAATAAGTATATATGAATGTATCTATCCTAAACCCGACATTATGGTTGTCAAGTATCAGAACGGTTGTCGGTTAAGCTGTTTTTCAGAATTTATAGCAAAACTAATACAACATTTATCAATTGTTTATCTTCAGAGGCGATTTTCTATAAAGCATGTTTGAGACATCTGAATGTGAATGTGATCTTACTTTGTTGTACTCAGCCTGGAACCTGATTCAAAGACCAAAATAAAGAATATAATCATCTATCTGAATATTCCAATAACTCGTTTTTCATTGTTGGTACCACAAGACTCATTTTGTCACGACAGCTCACAATAAGTATATATGTATGTATCCATCCTAAACCCGACATTATGGTTGCCAAGTATCAGAACGGTTGTCGGTAATCTTGATCACTTGATGTCTCAACTTTGTAGTTATCGATTAATTTAAACACTTTCCTTGAGGCTAAGAGCAATTATTAAATCTGTCCATTTAGCATTTCGAATTTTCACAATTGGCATGAGCACGAGCAATTCTACCTACCTCAGGACAAATGATAGATTTCATAGCAACAAACTATACGAAGAACGAATAGATTCCGACATTTGGCCAACATAACGAATGATCTAATATACGTGGAATAGCGACAAGTAATATATTCTATCTTGATAGTATATTAATCTTGTTCCCTGTTCTTGTTGAGTTATCTTCCTGACTTCAGTAACACGGATTTAGAAGATTTACAAGTAAAACCATAGAGAAAATTTAATTTTACTAAAATATAAAATAAAAGAAATTTATTTTATAATTATTAAGCAAGACATACGTACAAAAAATAAATAAACCCTGCAGAGGAGCACAACCAATCAATCAATCAATAAATTATTAATAATATATAATATTCTATTTTGATATATATATATATATATTATATATATACATGTATATATAATAGGCCTATATATACAGTATAATAGACCTATATAATAATTTTATATGATGTATATATCCCGGTATGTATTCTTTAATTTCAGCTTTCATTAGTGTATAAATGAAAAGATTTATAGTAAATATTTTAACTTACAGATTTCAGGTTCATTAATTACATAAATGTATTACTTAGCTAATATGTAATGCAAGTCTATATTGAGTTTTTAATTCGTTACGTGCTTATTAACTAGCCGGTTGCTCAGGCTTAGTCTATTTATTGTTATTGGTGTTTCCAGATATTTTGCATAATTATCATCTATATATTCTCAAATTATACATTTAGGTATTATTATAGAAATTGAATGAAGTGAAGTTAAATAGCTTAGTGGTTAAGATGCTTGCCATCTAATCTCAGGGTCTTGTGTTCAATTCCTGCGACAGCAGACTTTTTCCTCAATCCACTCCCTAGCCTCATAAAGAGATTCGCAGATAAAAGCATCACATTATTTCTTTTATTGAAGAGGACCCGTGAACATCAGCCTACCTTATAGGATACGCTAAAAGGGTCACCCTCTATAAATATGGTTTCAAAAAAGGAAATGTGTTTGTATTTCATAAGTTTTACCAACAAATGGTATTCACCGTGACGTCATTTAAGGTGTCACATGATGCTAATGCTTATTAATTTATATCTATAACAATGCAATATGAACCCATGACCACGTTGATATTATGTGCGTATGTTTTGTGTGTAATGTTATGAGTAAAGCAACATAAAAACATAAGCACGAAAATTTAGTGAATTGTATTGAAATTCTTGATGTTGATAGTGCTGGACATGTATTGTGCTCAAGCATTTACATTTTGATATACTAGATGAATATTGAAGATGCAATCAATAATTCAATTCAATTAAATTAAATTCATTTTATTCAGTTTATTATACATAAATATAACAGAAATATGCTTTGAAGCTAAGCGATCAAACATAAATATAAGTAATTAAGTGATGTTAGAACAGTAAGATAAACTATAAAAACATTAAAAGACAGTAAAAAGATATATTATTAAAACACAGGACGAAGATAAACGACGAAGAGCAGAAAATGCATTGAAATAGTATAGAATTATTGCATTTATGTTAAAATGATTAAAACCAGATTTAAACTAGTATAAAATGATTGCGTTTATATTAAAATACATATAGGCAGTGAAGACAAAGAACAGAAAATGCATTAAAATAGTATAAAATTATTGCATTTATGTTAAAATGATCAAGACCAGGTTTAAGAAACATAATACTTAGATTGAAAATGTCAGAACCCCACAGTAGACCCTACTGTACGTCTATTATACATTTTATATTATACATTAATATTATATATTTGTGTGTTCTAGACGCCCGAACATAACATTTGAGGCATTCTGGGCTATCATATTTTTTCTTTCTCTCTTTTTTCTTTTTTTACTTCCCAAAAGGGAGGGCCGGGGCCGGGCCGCCCCCCCCCCAAATCCGCCCCTGAATGTACCTGAGGCCAAGTTTAACAATATAATCATAAAAAGTAACATACTCGCTTAAAAAACAATAGAATCGATCACACAAAGAAGATATTACGTTTTATAAGGTGAACCAACTTTGCCGAGCATGCGTCCATTAAAGTAATCAGCCACCACGAGTTGTAACTAACGAAATTAAATCTTTATCTCTTTCTTTATTTGCCTTTTTCATATTTGCCTTTTTTATAAGTATGGTAAAACATGATAATAGACAAATTAGGAAACCAAAAATAGCGTAAAAGTTTATCAAGTCTGATTTCACTTATATAAAACAATAATGGTGATTCATTAAAATAAAGGCGTACACTAATATATTTACATTTTCATATGGAAGAAAAACGTACATTATACAATATTGAAATATTTTGCTTATGTACCTGAAAAATAATACTTTCTCACCGATTTTATGAACTTATATTTTAAGTTAATAGATTTTAAATGATAAGGTAAAAGTTATTCCAAAGTTTTGCACCTGCAAATGACATTGCAAATTGGCCAGTGACTGTGTTCATTTTCTTTACATACAAATTATTTGCATACTTAAATCTTATATTTTGACAATGAGCTAAAGTTTCAAAATAATAATTTAAACTATATGGTGAATAAAGATGATTTGAATCAAATACAAATAAGTTTACTTTAAATTTATGGGAGTTCATAAATATCTAAAAGGCCTAGTTGAGCAAATAAGGGAGATGATGGTTCCCTAAACCCAGAAAATGCTATGCAACGCATACACATCTTCCGGGAAATTAAAATAGGGTGTAAGTTTGTAAAAAATGTATTATCCCAGACTTCTAAACCGTATGTTAAATTTGTTGTATAAATGCTTTATATAATGAAATTAAAATATAATGTGGTACAAAGCTTCTTAGTTTAAATAATACTCCCGATTTCTTTCGAATAAATTGATAAACTTCTTTAATGAGTGCTTTCCAAGTTAAGTGTTTGTCTATGGTAACCCCAACAAAATACATTTCATCTACGTCACTTATATTATGGCATTTGACAGATAAACATCCATGCAAAGAAATAGGTTTACCCTTTCCATGAAAAAATAATATAATTAGTTTTATTTACGTTTATGGTTTCCTTGTTTGCATCACACCAATCAATATTCTTTTTAAATTGATAATTAACTAAAGACAGATTTATAGTGCTTACTTCTTTTGGAAAATTATGAAATAAATTTGAATCATCTGCAAATAATCGGAAATCAAAATATTTAGGTGAATTCAGTAAATCAATAATGTAAATTAAGAATAATGTTAGACCAAGTGTTGACGATCCATGCGGTACTCCACAGATCACAATGGCTGCTTCAGAGCGACTCCATTACAGATACAAATTGTGACCTTTGACTTATATAATCTGAAAGCCAAAGCAATAGATTTTCTCTAACTCCATAATGCTTGAGTTTAGAAAGTAAAATGATGTGGTTAATGGTGTCAAAGCCTTTATAAAATCTATAAATATTCCAATGGTCGAATTTCTTTTATTAATTTGTCAGAAGTTATTAGTTGAATTAATTAAAGATAATTTTGCACTGTGTTTTTCACGGAAACCATATTGGTGTTTGTAAAATAAATTAAACTTTTCAAAGAAATTCATTAATCTGTTGTTTACAATGTTTTCTAATAGCTTGCTAAGAAGAGGTAATACCGAAATTGGGCGGTAATTTGGGAAAAAACTGCCTTTGACCCATTCTTATATATTGATGTTACCCTTGCTACCTTTAATGCTGCTGGAAACGTGAACTGTGTAAAGGAAAATTAGAGATAAAACATAAAGGTTCTGCAGTATAATCAGCTGCAGCTTTAAGGAACTTTGCAGGTAATTTATCGTATCCAGAAGATTTATTTATATCTAAACCTCTTTAGCCACTTCTGTAGCTGTACTTGGATGTAAAAAGAAGCATTTTTTATGGAGTTTATTACAAAATCATGAAACGTCTTCGTTGTTTACTTTATCTATGTTTTGCTAAACAATCCAAGTATAAACTGTCATTAACCATACACGAATAAAACGTATTATAATGTAGACCAGCATATATATATATAAAATTCAATACCTAATCAAGCGGTCCGAACGCAAAAACCATACTATTTTCTGAGTATCTATTTTACTAATTTTTCGATGGTTAGAATTTCTGAAATGAAGGGCAGGTTTTACCATTATCCTCAAGATAGCCACACATGATACATGGAGTTAAATTACTTTGAGGTCTTAATCGATTTACTGTAGTGTGTGTTGTCAACATCCTGCAAATTTTGCACGAGCAATCTCGAAGAAGAAGCGAATAATAATATCTGAAGATTGTTAACGTAGAACAGAGAGGATTTTGGTAAATTTCTAAGTATGTTGTCTTTTTCATTAAAACATGATTTTGTTTAAATCGAATCCAATTATTGGATTTGATTTAAGCAACATTATTTTATTACAGTTCATATCTAATAATATGGCATGATACACACATGTCATATAAATATAGACTTACCGGTATAAGACCTAAATTTACGATACGCATATGAAATATAATATATAGGTCTATATGAATTTATATAGATATATACAGACATAGGCCAATATATCGTGTAAAATATTAGAATACATAATAATCGAAGGTTGATTATTATGATAAAATAATAATAATAATAATAAGTCAATTATAATTAATTGCGCCTATATATTATTATTATTAATATTATTTCCATTAACATTATTAGAATATATGATAATCGAAGGTTGACTATTATAATAAAATAATAATAATAATAATTAATTGCGCCTATTATTATTAATATTATTTCCATTATTATTATTATTATTATTATTATTATTGTGTGATTCATTTCATTTTTTTAGTCTCTCATTCCATGCTTGTAGCAACTATTTCTAAATATTGATTAAGGAGTTTTCGTTGTAGAATAGACGATATTGATGGGGATTGAACTTTAAAGAAATTAGAAGCTGAGTATGGTATTAATCACACATTTTACAAACCGTTTTTATAGTTTGAAAGTAATCCCATGTAAGTTTGACCGAAGAGTATGCGATTCATCTGCCTTATTTATTGTATAAAGATGAATAGTTCACTACCGCATGAGAAAAAAGGGATAACGCAATGAATCATATATTGAACTAAAGTTCCATGTACTGAATAAGTGTTATACGTCATAGGTCTTTATACCATTGTTGGCTAAATCTTCTAGAGAAATGACTGAAAAGGAATACACATAAATCATATTGCAATAATTCGATAGATCTAAGTCTATGATCGTATAATTCGGTCCTTTCGCCGAGTGAATTATGAACGAAATGTGAGGTAATCTACTGGGCGAGAATTAATCTTTGAAGATGAAAGACTGGCATCAAACGATTCAAGGAGATCATGCAGTATTAAGTAAAGGTAACTTAAGGTGGAGAATAACTGTCATTAGGCGCATCAACGCTGCTTATCATTCAGAATCCACGGCTAAAGATCTTAAAAGACTTCTGTCGTTCGAGAGCAAATTGAAATTTCATCAATGTGTACTTTGCAGACTGTGACCTCCTTGTCTGTTAAATATCATATTCATTAATCATGTCCTGATTTAGGCCTATAAATGCTTTGTTTACAAATACATACATCTACTTTTGAAAGTTTTAAATTACTCAAGACAGACTTTTAATTCGAACTGCTTTTTGAAGTTTCAGTAATACAAAGTTGGCCGCTGTAAACATTAAAAACGACTGATTGATGATGCATCGTAGACTAAGGACGCCATTTTATCACCATTTAAAAGGGTTGTGTAGTTGACTTAAGTTGTTGCCATGTTCAACCAATTGTATTAGGTGGAAGAGTAGGTCGTATGAAAAAAAAATGTTATGTTATGAATATTATGACTTTTAACTTACGTCATAATTGCTGAATGTTATTTCCGAATGCTGTAAAATTATGGATAGTTATGACGTCATCAGTGAATCTAAAGAATCATACTTGGCTACAGCTGCTGCTTATGTTTTTAAAGAAAAGCTTTGTTGATGGTTCAGAGTATCCGTTTAATATTTAAAGTGATTTGGTAGTTATATGTTTGCCTTAATGATAGATCGACCTCGCTTCAGTCCTTATATCGACACTGATATGCATACATCAGTATCACTGCAATCGCTTAAGCTAATACAAGTATATTCAGCATGTTAAGGCGTATCAAGGTAAAAACAAAAATATGACTATGCATAGTTCATAAATAGTAGGGCCTGGGGTCTAATGCGTGTTTGGTTGGCCTCAGGGCTATAATTAGGGAGAGCAGAATAGTGCATGAACAAAGTGTACAGTACTACAATAATCCATAAATATCCCTTTGACCCTCATGGTTTACCTTCTCCAGCTACTCTCCTGGTGAAATTCCTGAAATCCGCACCGCTTTCGGAAGGGACGTTTTAAAACACTGGTACCATGTCCAACGTGGTTATTTGCCCGAGAGGCCTACACTATTTGGAAAGAGCAATAAATGGGCCGTTCCTCTAAGCCTTATACCTTAGACGTTGTTGCTAAGGTACCACAAAGCGGCTGCGTATACATACGTAAACACGTACGCTTCTGGGACAACATGTGTGTTTGTGAGACAATTCCGTATTTCTGTTGTGATTGGTCAGTAGTTAAGTTTGATTGAAACTTCTGAAAGGTCAATTGTCTCCCCGTGTACTGACAACCAATAAGTGCCGCGTCACAAGAGCCCAACTATTCTTTATTACTCAACTTACTGACTTAGTTTTAACTTTATTTTTGCCTTTATTTATCACGTGATTTGATTTTATAATCATATTGTATTGGATATTTCACGTCTGAAAACTAAATCTATGAATTTCTAATTTTTAAATTAGTAATTAACATTTGTAATTAAATTCATAGATTTCTAATGAAAGCATCTAAAATTAGCAAAATTTAGTAATTTTCATTTTTGTTATTGTTTCAGGGGTGAAATATCCAACAGAATATTCGACCCAATTTGTTAAGAACAAGATGGAATCTATACACGAAGTAGGTTCAGGTATTCGAGACCGTTTGGCAGCGTTCATAGAAAGACTTCGTGAACAAGAAACTCAGCGAAGGCTCATTCTAGCTATCGTATGTATAGCTCTTCTTTTGGACAGTATGCTTTACGTTGTTATTGTTCCGATTATTCCCGACTATCTACGTAGTGAATGGGACGGCAAGGGAAATGATGAATCGGGCGAAACGTCCAATGGTACCTCCGACGATAATAGCGGTGCAAAAATTGGATTCCTATTTGCATCAAAAGCAATAATTCAATTAATTGTTAACCCATTTGCTGGAACTCTCATCGACAGAGTCGGATACGATATTCCTATGATAATAGGTCTGCTTGTTATGTTTCTTGCAACATTGGTTTATGCATTTGGAAAAACATACGGTATATTGTTTTTTGCTCGAAGCCTCCAAGGAATTGGCTCAGCCTTCGCGTATTCATCTGGGCTAGCTATGATCGCGGACAGATATCAAAAAGAGGAAGAGCGTAGTAAAGCAATGGGAATCGCTCTAGCTTTTATGTCATTTGGATACCTTGTTGCCCCGCCGTTTGGGGGTATATTCTATGAATTTACAGGCAAAAAAGCACCTTTCATTATTCTGGCGTTTGTTGCTCTCTTCAACGCTACACTGTTGTTAACTATCACAAACCCTTCTGCTACGAACCGTCACTGGACTAAGGAAAAAGGAACACCGATATACAAGCTAATTCTAGATCCATATATCCTTGTAGCCGCGGGGGCACTTTCAATGAGCTATGTCCCACTGGCTTCTTTGGAACCCACTATAGCCCTCTGGATGGAAGATACAATGCATGCATCAAGTTGGCAAAGCGGAATAATATGGTTGCCTGCATTTATACCTCACGTAATTGGCGTTGTGATCATTGTCAAGTTAACCCAGTCGAGACCAGAGTACCAATGGTTATACGCTGCCATGGGCCTGGTTGTTATCGGCATATTTATTGTGATTGTACCCTTCTGTAAGACTGTTGGAGTTCTCATCATACCCCTATGCGGCATATGCTTTGGGATAGCGTTAGTCGATACCGCAGTACTACCTACGCTCGCGTTCCTCGTCGACGTACGCCACGTATCAGTTTACGGTAGCGTTTACGCTTTGGCTGATATTTCCTACTGCATTGCCTATTTCCTAGGACCTATTTTAGCTGGACAGATTGCAGCTGGAGCAGGGTTTCTCACTATGAATATATGCTTAGCTTTGGCTAGTTTCCTTTATGCGCCAGTTTTATTTACCCTCCGTAAGGTCCATTACATGGAGCCGGCAAACCAGGAGGTAACGGTACTACTTAATGAAGACCCGCTAGGAAACCAATACCGAGCAACTGATTCAGACTTTAGTACTAACATCAAAATTCAATCGCAAGGGGCTTCACTTGCCTCGCAGCCAAATGGCTACCCTCCAAATAAACAGAATGGAAACACCACTTTTGATGGGAATGTACAGCAAGCGCCACCAACGCATATAGAAAATGAAAATTTTCACCATAGACGTATTTCAAGAAGTGGAGAAAATGGATCTGATCAAGAATAGTTAATTAGATCATCACTTTATCAAGCTATAAAAGAAAAATAAATGTTAATAAAGATATAATCAAATGAAAGAAAGTTTATTATTAAGGTCTAAGGAAGTAAGTTTAGGGTGTTGCTCTAAACAAATTGAAAAAAGAATATTGTTAAATAGCTCATTGATTTTATTCCACAAAATCAATAAAAGCGACGTGACAAACAGAAACACAGCAAACTGAGTGATCATTACTCAAATTTAAGGTAATAATGTAATTGTTTAAATATCCAGGTGTTGATTTAATGTTTTATAGATTTTAATTAGGATTCTGATATCAAATGTCAGCAGAGGTAGATCAGAAGTAAGCGTGAGAACTTCCCATAGGTCTTGTAACAGTCGCAACTCCATGAACCTGCATTCGTAAATGTGTATTTTTGTAATTAGTTTCTAAAAAATATTTCAGTTGTTATTGATGAGACAAACCCCGTCCAAAATCATTTAATTTTAATGAGCACTGATCAAAAGTTTTCTTATATTTATTAAGATTTTTAATTTGTTTTTCATATCTTAAAATATTAATTTCGTTACGAAAACATGGCAAAACTTTAGCCTAGGAAGCCTATTTCGTAACGTACGATTTTTTGATGCGGCTAGTTATTTTTGATACTGTTTTCACAAAGTGTAAACTTACTATTAAAACAATTATCAGTATAATGGAGTTCCGTAGGCTTGGTTCACATTAGAAGGATGTAGACAAGACGCACTGACGTAAGGCATTTGCGTTAACGCGTCTAGATTTCCTAAATGTGAACTAAGTTTTATTATAGTAACATTGCCTTTTAGGCACGCGTCTAAATTGCTCTACTGTAAACCGAGCCTTAACAACGAAATTACTATTTGTACGCGTATCAAGCGTTGTGCGCACAGCGTGCGCTGTTTCCTGTACTTACTGACGCGTACGCGCATCCGCTTTAAGTACGCACATCCGCTTTAAGTACGCGCAAAGTAAAACTTCGTTCCCACTAGAGCAATCATCAACACGTTTAAATTGCTCTAGTACGTTCGAAAACCTCTCCCACACATTTAATCCTAGAGTGCCCATTTAGTAGTGTTATTTTTTATTCCAAATGTTGGCATCATTTTAACAGCTGAACGCGGGAGATAGAATGACGAATGATCGCACATGATATGAAATGTCTTTTAAGAGATATTTGAGTCAAGAGTGGATATCTCCATGACAACTTAATTCCATTCAGAAACAACTTTTTCCATCACACTCAGCGCTACACTTACCACAGTGCTGTAATTGCAGCAATCTTTATTAATGTGATTTAAAGACAAACTTGTCTTATCAAGTGTGTGTAGAATTACATTTGTGAAATAATCGTAGGATAGAATGTGACATAACGATCATTGCCCTTATCCAAACTGATTTCTGCTGCTAATAATAAATGTACAAAAATACAAGGTGCAATAATAGTGATTTGTATGATGTACACTTATTAGTCAAGGTGTTGTTAGATGTTCGATTTTGTATCTCGAGAGAGTTTATTTGAAGCCTTTATTTGCTGTAGCTTTGTCTCTAGGCTAGGCACTTTAGCTGGTTTTTTTTTTGTTATGTCGCTGCGCCAAGGCGTTAATGTCTAAGCCCTATGGGATCTTAATGTCAATTTGCTATATGCATTTATATAACGTGATACCTAATTCACTTAAAGCTATTAAGGAACCCATACAACACAAACAGCGCGTAAGACTATGCAAGGGATAAATTTAATGCCCACTTATACGCAGAAAATACAACGTTACATTAACATATGTATCCATCAGAGGTTCTCACTAAAAAATCTGACGTATTCTTAATGAGACAATTAGCTTTGAAATTGGCAACGCATGCAATGAGAATGGACCACTGAATGAATTTTTCTAAAATGTTAGGTTCCCTACGACGTAAACTGTATTCACGCATCTTTCAGTAAATTCTAGCTCTGGGCATTACTCATAATATTATTTTAATTTAGCACGAAGACTTAAATCTGGGATATAAAAAGGTGTGAAATAAATAGCCTATTCGCCAAATTTGATTTAACCTTGTAAATATTTTCCCACAGATGTCAATAGCCTTACATGCCTATATATATATATGTTTAGTATGAAGACTTAAATCTGGGATATATAAAAAAAGGTGTGAAATAAGTACTGTTGCATATTCGCAAAATTTGATTTAACCATGGAAGTTATTTCCCTGCATGCAATAGCCTTATAGGCCTATGAGTACATAAGATCACCTGTGGATTACACAGCCTTACGTCATCAGTGGTCTTCAAACCAGCTTAGTTACAAGCGCGGCAACTCCCACTTCACGCCCACATTTATGGAGCTTTCAAACGGATTTAAATTTTGGTATTTGAAAATTAATAAAATACAAGAAAGAAAGAGAAAAAGAAAGAGAGAAACACACAAAAACAAACATACCATTAAGTTAATTTTTATTGGACCTATATTATTATAGGACTATATTTTATTACATGTTCATGTGTGCATGCACTATAAATAAAAGAGATCTGTGTGGCACCTTTCACGTAATGGTCCTTTATTATTTTGCAAACTAGTACAAGTACACATTATATTTAGACCAAATTAAAAATGTAGACCTATAGCTTTTTAATGAGACGCACTATTGTTTGGGTTTCTTGTACCAAACGTTTCTCTATATTATGTGACGATATGAATACAGTATTTTGAAAGAATTCAAATCAATTTAAGTCAGTTCAGAGTCAATAACATTCCTATTGAGATAAGCAATAATATTTTATTCTTAGCGTCCAGTCAACTTCAGTAAGTACAACACAAATTATATTTTTTGTTTGATTTTAAGAGCGTTCATAATATAATTGTTCAACACCATAATTATTGATAGGCCGACGTTACGTATGTATTTCGGTAACTTGAAGCCCCTTCAGGCGGTAACCAGGAACCTAAAGCCGCCAATTACAAGGCCTAATATATCGAAAGAATGTTTTGTTGTCTTAGTTACGATACCGGTAACTGATATAGGTATGTATCAAACTGTGAATGTATAATTTAAGTACAATTAGTAATAAGTATTATTAATAATAATAATTAATATTAGTTTATTATTATTGTATTATTATTTTTTATTATTTGTATTAGTACTATCGTTATTTCTGTATAAATATTATTGTTTTATATTCTGTATATGAAAGGGCAGATTGAAATGAAGGTTCTTTTTTGAAAGAAAAATCCAATTATATTGATGTTTTTTAATTCTCTGGGAGAAAGTTAAACTAGATTTGTTGTTTAAACATGAATTAATAAAACGATAAAACTTCCATTGGGATATTTGCTCAAATTCACATCGTTACCGTTATCCTTTTAGAATCCCCCATTCGGGATTTCAGGGAATGAATCACTCCATCCAATGACAGGTATTGTGTTAACAAATGGAACAAATGCACAAGACTCAGACAGTAAAATATTTTTCCTGTACCGTTTATTATCATTATGGCTATTATGTTTGCATCAGAGTTAAGAGCTGGAACTTGTAAACACCTACAATATGTAGTGTACTCTGCGCTGACATGAGCAGCGATGCACACCCACAAGAAATTGAGAAACCCATAAGAAATACGCGGAAGTGGTCATACATTCTTGATTGACTTTCCGCTAAGACACGCCCCTTGGTCCCACAAAACGACAGCGTAAACCTACGTACACACGTTCATTTTGTGGGACCACACGTGTATTTGTAGGAATAGCGCAAACTGTTCTTATTGGCCAGTTGTTACGTTTGATTGACACTCCAGAAATGTCCCATAGTTTTCTTGTTAATCCAAATCGCTGCCCATGTCGGCAAATCAATGCTGAATGCGCATTTTACTTTTTCTATACTCTGATGTTTATGAAAATACACCCACTCTGTAGCATTAATTGACTTTTACTACGTCATTACTCTATGTAGCTTATTCATTTTTTTTTTTTGTAAATTTATTATTTCTTATGCGTCATGGACCATAAGAAAAGCTTAAATTTTAGCAGAGTATATTAAATAAATTATTTAGGTTGAAATTATTTTGTTGGAAATTGTCTAACTGTCGTATTTATCTATAGATTGAAAGTGATTATAAAATAAATAAATGAATATTAGTTAATTGGATACGTCATCTATATGATTTTTATTTCTTGTAATAATTTCAGATTAAGGAATGAAAGGTGGTCAAAACATAATCATTAATCCACGGGCTGTACATAAGACAGACATTTTCGCCGCTAAGCTCCTTCCTTTGGCCAATGTCACTAAGGTCCCCTGAAACGTATTCCTGGCCCTTTTTTGATTGACAGCTGTTAAGCTTGACACTTGGGAAGTTTCAGCCTAAAGAGCAGCTTAGCTCAGTGTGTGCGCTGAACCTTGGAGATCTCTGGGTCCCCGGTTCAATTCCCATCGCTGCTCTCCTTGTGTTTTAGCCGAAGGGCTGAAATGCAAGTTACGATAGTCACCGTCTTTCGAATGAGACATATGCCGTTGGTCCCGTGTGCATTATGGCCCATGTGCACGTTAGAGAACACAGTACACTCTTAAAAATAGTAAGGTGATTGTCTCTCAGTGTACTGTTCAATCGCCACCAGAAGGACCCCACACTGGAATTTAGTCTTCTTCAGACTTCCTTGTGTTATCCTTTGTGTTTTCACCGAATAAACTATCCATCCATCTAAACGTCACTATCCCAGTCTTCCACTATAATTTTTTATACGCAATATCTTTGCTACCCTGTACTATTCTTAACATGACCTCGCAGGCACGGTTTATAATTCATGTATTAATTTTTTTAAACGTTTACAGAGTAAAGTGTAGATGCACTGTGATTCACAGAACCGCCAGCTTTCTTCCTATGAACTAACATTTCTGCCTCTGCAGCAGTGGGAATTGAATACAAGAGTAGGCTACACATCATAATTTGCGGCTACATGTATTAATAACTAATGTCTTTAGTTATTGGGCTGCTGAATACAAACATAGTATTATGATAGGTTTTGAACTGTTTAATTAGGCGTGCGTTAATCTGGCGTAACACTATACCATGTACGCTACTTTATCGGTTTTGTCGAACCTAACGAACCAGATTTTATTTTCCGATAACGCGTCTTGTTACCAGGCTGACAAATGCGTCATAAACTTCAGAGCGTTTAAATCTGACGCAACAGTAACTACAGTATTCTTATTTCTGGAACACTCATTATGCCAGGGACATATTGCGTTTAGTCGACGCGTCAACACCATCGACCAACCAATCCTTGCTCTCTATGGACGCTTGATGACGCGTTTGGAGATTGTCAGTGACAGAATGAGTGGATCGTCATTAAAAATTGCGTTCCCAATAAAGTCGCGTCGGCCGGGTCGGCGCAGTGTGTGCCCTCCGGCTTAACTAATTAATCAGTTTTGTTTTCAAAGTTCTCAACACATAAATATTTGTTTAGAAAAACGAAGAATCGCAGTGCAAGTGGTAGTACTCAGATAATAAGTGTAATGTTTGCATAACAATATAAACCAAAGGGTTTATCTTATGATAAGAGATCATCCAATAATAGTTTTCATAAGCTTAATCAATTCTGTAAAGTGGTACACTCAACTCAAACGATCGGCTAAATTAATCCATTTCCATAAATACGGAGTGTTACATCAAACCATATACTGTAATGAACAATTTTCAATAACATAAAACCAAATCTTGTTTAAGGATTAAAAATAATGTACTAAAACATACATACATGCAAACATTTATTTATATTAAAGAATAATATTTAAAGAAAGTATAGAATAAAGAATATATATATATATATATATATATATATATATATTCTCTTATTTATATTATTTTTTCTATTTATTTACTTACTTCATGATACTAATCGACTGGATATTGTCACTCTATTTTTTTTATATACAATATATTATGTATATAAATATATAGTCCTGTATTTGTAATTCATACTATATGGCCTACATAATATATATATATATATATATATATATATATATATATATACATATATACATATATATATATATATACATATATATATATCCGTATAAATATAATATGCAATATACAGTAAACAAATTTATATCTGAAAATAATAATAACCATACTCAAGTACAGAAACATGTGATGTTATAACCGCATATCCCTTTAACTAAAGTTTGTTTTTCTGTATGGAAATAGTGCTTTGGCAGGATTCGAACTGCAACCTGTTGCTATCAAGGCGAGTGCCATACTGCTTCATCTATTTATTTATCTTGTATTTTGAATGGACCTACAAATCTCTTGCGGTACATCAATGATGTGCGTTTCCTAATTCATAAGCACGTGACTTCAGGTCAATTCAGCCGGAAGTATCTCTTGATACTGAAGTGTTATTTGGATGTTTGAAGTGGTCCTGTGGCCTAGTAATAATAATCTCTCTGTCTCAATAATTTGATGCGTTGTTCCTCAGTTATTAAAGTTACACAATCAATGAGTTATTCAGCGATAGTCTTAAAACCCAATTTACATGTTTACTGAGGACTCCAAAGGGAAAGTATTTTTAATTGGGTTTTAATCAACAAAGCGGAACGTTTAATTGTCTAACATTGCTAAGTACACAAATCATTAAAACTCGCATTCATTAAGAAAACAATTAAAAGTTAATTAGAAAGATTCCACATTCAAATTTGCGTACAACCATTGTTTAAAACTATCAAAGTTATTGATAGGCGTTTAGGCCTATATCATGATCTGTATAAAATCAATGCAAACCTGGTGTGGAATTTTATGAAATGTGATAGGGTGGGCCTCTACTAATCCTGACTTTATAATAGCTAAGATCCCACTAACTTGTGTATCACGTGTGTATACACGTGGGTGTACACGTGTGTATACACGTGCGTATCACGTGCGTATACACGCGCGTTTGTGAGACAAGCTCGTATTCCTGGCGCTGTTCTGATTGTTGTTATTCTTGATTGACACTCCAGTAATACGGTAACCATTTAATAAAATTTGGAATTGTGAAAGTACCATCTCAGACAGTAAACTCTCTCTTCCTGACAATTAGCAAGATTTTAAAAAAAAATGTTAGATAACTAGATTCATCATATCAGCAACAGATATTTATATAGCAAATTGATATTTTTTAAAGCAGATTAATTTTCTAACGCAATCAAATGCCATTTTTTTATCGGCTTACTTCTGCGTTGAACAATATTGGTGCATCATGTATTCTTGAATAGAGGAGGCTATAGCACTACAGTACGTTAGTTTACTGTGTGTCGACTTGTAAAGAATATCTTCGTATACTATGTTATGATATAACTTTAGGTATATCCTCACTTGATATTGGATGCCATTTTCTTGGTTATGATGGCAATTGCGTTTGGCAGTAATGTTATCAAGTGTTACTTTAAGGTTGTATCGATTAGTCTCCGACCGACGTACATTAATCTCTTTTACGACTCAGCGGTAGTGGAGCGCTTTTTTCAAGGGAGTGCTCGAAATGATTCCGACGATCGAACATCCCTTAAGTGCTCGACTTTCTAACATTATCTAGCAGACACATTTATAACGATAACGTTCATGCAACGCAAACTAGATGAAAATTGTCCGGTGATTCATAGTGTTGATATACCCGATCATCACTACTCTAAAGTCAGAAATCGCAAAATGAAGCAAGCTTGTAAAATAAAATATTGTACTGTCATGGTGCACGATATATGGTCATTACGTTTTATATAGTGATCAAATTAGTTATTAATATCTCAACATTATACATGCTAAACATTAAAAAGGATAAAAACATTTTCGTTAGCAAAATCCAACACAAACTTTTATGGCCTATCTGTTACAGTTTAGCATTCATCGAAAGGTTCCGGGTTCGAGACTTGGGGGTTTACTTATATACTGTACTTATGTCACGTTTCATGCACGGTATTATTATCATCGCCCGAATTATATTTCACTGATCAGATTAATATTCTTTTCTTTATTCGTCTAGCTCTTGGTTGCGGTTGCGTTGTCTGTAGCTACGACGCCATTGGCATGAACTCGTTGTGGAGTCTGTCTTTATACAACACGCAAGGAACCTTCGAATCTATACAGCAGGTTCGCTTCATTTCTCTATAACAATATTAATTTCTAACTTCATTATTCAACCTTGTGAGAGATTTAGGAAAGGGGTCCCTGGTTCCCCTCCCTGAAAACTGCCCCAAATTTAATTGTGCCTATTTGGGCCAGTAGATATGTGTGCTGAAAATGAACAACAAACGATATATTGAAATCAAAATAGAATAGAAAAGCATGAATCAAGAACAGTGCTAATGAGCAATAACCTCTGAAAATGTAAGGAAATTAAAAAAAAAAAAAAAAGAAATCCCAAAACCAAATGACCAAACTAAAATAGATTTAACAAACCAACGTCGTAAAATCCAAAATCTGGACAAACAGCTTGAATTAATTCGGCTGTTTTTTTTTTATATTTTAAAAAAATATTCTTTTAAATTTATTTTCTTTTTATTTCTACCGTTAAATTCTGAATCTGTCACTGATGTGTTGATTCGCTTTACATTTGTTTGGTTTAGTAAAATATAATATGTATTTTTTGAGAGAAAAAAAAAGTAGTTTCCATTAGAATCCAAAGCCAATATGCACAGAATCTGGTTGCTTGCTTCGAATGTTTGGATTTTTCAGTTGGGGAATCCGGGATTTTTCTTCGAAGTACCGAAAGGCATTACGCTTTTAATATATTTAGTTAATACTTAAATATCTATCACAATAAATGGCACTTATGCCTATGTATATTCAGGTAGGCCTATAAGCTTTTAGCTTATTTGTTGATTTAAATAAAAAGGTGGGGGCGGGGTTATTTCTATTTAATTGCTTTAAGTTAATCGTATGCATCCGGATGGTCACAGCAATAATATGTGATCATGACAGATATTGGAGAAGTAATGGTAGGGTGGGCTTATACCGAATATCGCATAACTCATTACCGTCATCAAAGCATTGCATTGGAAACTCTGAAATAGAAGTGTATAGGCTTGTATGGGCTTATACTCAAGAAACATCGGTACAGTACATGATTATCGTATATGCCATGATATTAATACATGTGCCTGTTTACTTAGTATGTGACACGCGGTCTCTTTCATGTGTTATGATTGCAGGTTTGATATGCTTTACCTTTATAAAAAAAATGGAATTTAATATGAAGCTCTTCGAACCAAATCGCAAAGTATCCGGTAATAAAATTATTGATAGGATCGTTCTAGAATACCCTAGATGTTCCGCGCAAGGGTACAGTAACTGCTAAAATTATCAAGATCTCTGTCTGTAAAATTTCAAACTATAATTTGAATATTTCCTAATCTTGATAAAGAAATATAGAAGAGCAATAATACGATGGTTGTATACAAACATAACTCATTAATTGCTATTATCAACACTTTTTTTTTTAGAATCGCGCACCTGCAAGAGAATTGTAGGCCAATATCATGCATGGTAGGTCTGTATAATGCAACATAACAATATCGATTGATAATTACCGGAAGACGTGTAGTAAATTAGGCTTTCACTATCACATTCTTTATCATCATTATACCAGCCTATAATATTTGTTTCCATTTTTTTCACATTTATTTTTAAATTGAAAACGCATGTGTGCGTGTAAATATATCCGGAACACATTAATTAGAATATCTAAACAAAGATTTTATTAAATTAATAAAGTTGCTACGCATTTGTTATTTGACATTTTGACTGATTCGGTAATTTCTAATAGTGGTTTACAGGTGTGATTAATCAGCTTCAATGGGCGGTAGTTCTTTTAACAACAAGGCTAACATCTCGGTGATGCATTAACACAGAACCTTCTGCATTTCCACGCGACAGGCAAGATAATAAATAATGTCCGATGCCTTCATTGAGCTCTATTAGCACCTGGATGCTCCACCTGAATAGCCACTGAGGACATCTTTAAAGCTAAAACACAACGTTATTATAGTCATCAACACGAGTTGTAAAATCTCGACATACCCCATTACGTGCGGAGTGATAATATTCGTGTTTTTTTTTTCTCAGAATAAAATCTGGCATGATCAATTACGTTATATGAAAGAAAATAACATCTTAAAAATCAACCTGGAATACAAAATTACAATAAAATTGAAGAATAAACACCACAAGCAAATAAAAATATACAAATGCATAATTTTATTTGAACTTTGCGAAGTTACAATACTATGAAACAACAGCTCATACGCGTGCGGTTGTCTATGTTCACAGTAAGTTGTAAAATCTAAAAACTAACCAGATATTGAGGTATACTGCACACCAATAAGAAATCATGACAGTGCTAACATAATATTTCACCCGTGGGAGTTGATATAATACACAAAGACGGAATTATATAAATACTGCTCCTCATGAGACAGGTAGTAAAAATGTGATGCCTATGATTTTGGCCGAGCGACCGACATCTACATCTACTACTGTTTACAAGAAAGATATGAATTTAGAAATAAGGCATACAATTTGAAGATACGGTAACAGAGATTGATTTATAAGTCATTTACATAATGTTAATATGTTGTATTTTTATCCGACTTGTATGTGATTTTATAGGCCTATGACTGGTTGTAAGGTTCATACTAATGTAACATTAGAGTTATGATTATAATATTTGTATTCTTGACCTGAATGATCTCTTCAAGTAACCACCCTGAGTGACACGCCTTTGCATCTCTAGTACTAATTTGTATAACACAGTAGACTATGTGTATGTATATAGTATAGTATATACAAAGTTTTTAGTGCTACGCAGCAAACTTGATTTAAATATAATTTAGGCCTACTATAATTTTCCCAGCTGCAACCTTCAAGCTTTTCTATCTTAACCGCAGCTCCACTGTGTGTGAGCGTTTCAGTGAGTTGTACGAGAGAAAGTGCCTGGGGGTTAGATATTCGCCTATATCCAATAGGTCTCCGTGGTCTAATGGGTATGATACTGATAGTGAAAGGATACCGGTTCGAATCCTGTCTGACGACCCCCTTTTTATTCAATTAACTTTTCGTTGATGAGCTATGCTTAATACACATGTTCCTATTCGAGCAGTGTTTTCATTTATCTTATAGTATGTATACACACACACACACACACACCTGTCTCTTATACACATCTAGATGTGTATAAGAGACAGGATCCTATGTGCATATATATACACCCGCCTGTATTTTTTTTTCTGTACGATATGATTAAATTGATTTATTGAAATACAACCGCATGCACAGATATAATTTGGTGTAGGAATGAGCTCCAGCGAGTACGTGATTTCATTGTCAGACGAATAACAGTGAGTTTGAAACAAATACTTAGGACCCCGACTTATATTCTATATATATATAGGGCGCTGTAGGTTATAATATTAAACTGACACTATTATAAAGGTTATATACATTTTAGATTTATCGTTCAGATGTAATTTATAGCAAAATTTATTCAATTATATGTATATATATACATATATATGTATAAATCCATATATCTGTTACATATACTATATATAAACCTATATATATAGATATACACACATCTATGTAGGACTATATATAGTATATGTGACAGATATATAGTTATATATATGTATATATTTGTATACGTACATATATATATATATGTATATATATAAATATATATAATATACCGTAATAAGTTATGCTGTGTAGTACTGTGAACACAATATATAATACATTTATCTATTTGTTTATATATATATATATATATAGGCCTATATATGTATGTATGTACTGATATATTAACAAGTTTCAAGGTATGCATTACCTAATTATCTTAATCAATACAAAAATACACCTCGTTATTGCAATAGTATCGGCTTGTTTGCATTGTTAATCCAGCAAATGAGCGGAGCTATACGAGAACAATATCTATAGACAAACACTAACGATTATACAAAGACGGATCACGCGTGCGCGTGTGCATGATGTTTCGTCAAATCGAATCGAAGCAAAATACCAATAAATCAATCGTTGTGCTAGCTTAATTAACCAAGGGGGTCGATATGGTCCGGAAATAAACAAAAGATCTTTGCAAGACAAATTACAGCAGTTGACTGCTTGAACGAGGAGATTTACCGGAATTGGACAACACGCGCCAATGTTGTGACGTAAAAAAACCCGCTGTAACGCGTCAACCGATGTCGACAGAGTAGTAAGTTTATGGCCTTGTTTTAAGTTGCAACTTATGATGCGACTAGCGACTCAAACTTTGTATATTTCTCAGGAAAATGGGTCGCTTATTTAAATTTTAGTCACATTAGCCGATCAATATCATTCATCATAGTGTGTCACATTCAAGCCAATTTCTTTGAGTCCATTGTGTCTAGAATAGTGAAAGGTTTTGTATGAAATTTACAATTCAACTTAGATTTATTCAGGTAAGTAATGACGTCCATTAGAAACAAGAAAACGTACAAAAAACGGGATCTAAAATGCTTGTTCCAGGACTAATACATGACACTGGCAATAATACACATTGTTACCATTCTAGTGTCAATACATAGGCCTATATTGCAATATCGTAACGATATCATTTTTGTATAAAAAATGAATTAAGACAATGATGGTGATAGTAATACAGCGACGATATTAACGATGATGATACAGATATTAATTGATTGTCAAAACGACCACAGAAAATGATGATAGTGAATTGTATGATGGGAAACCACCCACCAATAATCAAGATTATAGTTAGATTTGGGGGGGGGGGAAGGGGGTCCGTTTTATGCTTAACTCAATATACTGTTATTAAACTCTGTATAGTAAAGTACGGTACAGTATTGTATAGAATGACAGTAACAGGATAAAAATATAACATTTCATAAGAAAAGGCTGATTTCCAAAATAATACACCCCATTCACTATGATGAATGTCATAGAAACTGCATTGTGATAATGCTGTTTTAAGATAGTCAAAGTTGGTTAACGAACAATTTAGGCATAGGACTAAAGCTGGGCACTCACTGCGTCGTACGACGGTCGTCGTACGACGCATGCATCTCTGCTCCATGAGCCGACGCCGTCTGCTGATTGTCGGTGGCAGTCTGAACGGATCGTCATTAAAAAGGATCCGTTGCGCTCGCGTTGCGTTGCGTTCTTCATAGAATCGCGTCGACCGGCGACCGTCGGGGGCAGTGAGTGTGGAGATTTCTCAACCGAAAGAGGGAGATTTCGCAACCTTACGAAAACGATAACGAATACGAATACGTCATTAACATTATCGTCATTCGTGCCTAAAACATTCTTGACAATATGCTGTATGAGCTGAATATGATTCTTGATTCATGCAAAAGGCATGAATCGTCTACGTTGTGACAGCTATGCTACTGTAGCGGAAGGGTTGTCCACAAATTTGATGACGTCACCTTATCCGTTATCGTTTTCTAAAGCTTGTGAAAACTTCCTATTATAACTTTATGTTCTCCCTTTTCGGTTACAACAACGCGATTGAAATTATCGTTTCACACGTGTCGTTGACTCTTGGTAGTTCGAGATGCTACCTTCGTGACGTTACAATGTTTCTAGTATATAAGGAAACTGGAATAATAAGTCGTTTGCTAAGACATTATGGAGTTTAGAATTCCAGAAGGATAAAGCGATGCAGCAGACGTGTGCAGTCTAATGAGAACTTGGGGTCCCTTAAGCCAACATCACCATAACAGTACATTACAGTACAGCTCAACGCAAGTTATTTGCAAAGTATTATAGAAAATTTTCATTGTAAAGCTGAAATTTCTATGGAACGCCTTGCGGGTCGAAATTTGATACATATACATTCAGTGATCGATGTTTTAACCGTTGTTCTATTTTTTTTCAATCTGAAAGTCCCCTAGTATAGATACGTTTAGCTTCGGGTATCATATTCCAAGTCAGACCGAAAAAAAGTGAAATTGAAACCAGCTCTTCTTGGCAAACTTGATTTCCATATAAAGTTTATCATATTAAATGTTAGATTGTTGTTTTAGGGACTCTAATCAGACATAACACTCTCTTTCGTTTGCTTCCGACTTCTAAGTGCACTAAAATTTCGTATACAAAATATAACACATCAAATGTCATTCAAGTAAAGGCCGGCTTAATTATTAATGCGTGGTAATATACCTTCATCCACATTTTGGATGTTTCTATTATTATTAATACGGACAGACATCATTTACTTCGTTCATGGTCTAAATAACAAATTCATATTAATATTATTTATAATTTTTTGAAATAATGTACGTCCTTGAACTTGAGATATGACAGTAATGATCAACAATCCGATAAATGGGATATTCTTTGATGTGTGATGGAAGCTAAATCATTCCATAATCGAAATTAGCAAGCCATCGGTAAAAAGAGTCTATTGTATTTGACAATGTACTTCTTTATTATGTTGTTGTTGATAGTGGTATTAATGGTGGGTATTGGTGTGTCATTTTTTAAAAATTAGGGACGTTTTGCTATACACTTTGCCAAATCGAAGCAACTTTAGTTGAGCCATGCCTACATTGTAGTACTGTACTGCTCCTCGAAGTACGCTGTACCTTATCGCTTTTGTCATCTGCATCCTCAGCTTTTTCAATGAACATTTCCTCTAAGCCCCGCCCCTTGATATAACGACAGTGTTAAATCATACGTGCACACGTGCGTTTGTGGGACGCGCGCGTATTCCTAACACTGTTCTGATTAGTCAGTTGTTAAGTTTGATTGACACTCCGGAAAGGTGTATTGCAAAGCTCAGTAATTCAATTCTATTTGCTGGGCTGTCTTGCTACGACAATAATAAATTGTTATTCGTTCGCTTTATTGTTTTGTCTACTTAAACTAATATATATATATATATATTTAGTCTTTTTCATTTGCCGGTTCGTTTTGTTACAAACATTTGCAATTGAACTTATTCTTAACGACATGATAAGTGAAAGTGAATATAGAGCAGTCACGAAGACGCTGTCTATTCTAAGTTGTGAGGAGTGGACAGTGAATGCCTGCAAGAGGAATCGGCTGTGATTTGTAAGAAGCAATAAATCGAGGGCTACATGCCAGTGCACACACATTACCAAACTCGTTATATCATAGATTTCTATTTGTTTTATCTGTTTTACAAAACATTTATTTTAAGTATGTCATCCTACGATTGGTTGTGAGGAAGTAGTGGGAGTCATTTAGACTCAATCTGCCTACAATTGCGATACAGTAATGGATTACATTACCATGTATTGATATTGGCTTAGGCCTATATCGATATTGTTAAAATTGATAAATACAAAATAGAATATCGTAAATACTGTGGAAAGAATTGTTCATATTATCATGATGGACTATCATACATATTTTACATTATCGATGAGTTTATCTCAACCGTTAGTAATGTACTGATATCAATAGGCCTATACAATTTTGAGTTGTTCATTCTGTAATGTTAGGCCTGTCATGTTATATCACTAAGAGTAGCGCTTCCCTTTAGGGAATTCGTCCAGGGAACTACATTTTACTTTGACATGTTACGGACAGAGGGGAGACCGAATTCATTGGAGTGAAGGGGTAGGGGGTGAGTTACAAGTGGACGAATTCACTCTTTCCTTTCTTTACTTTAATGTTAAATGGCGCCCCTCAATAACATTATTAACACTCTTGTCGTCAGAAAGATTAATAACTATTTCTGATTTCAATATAAATTATTCTCCATTGTATTATATTTTATTTCGCTGGTCCTGGAGGGCAAAAACAACTTGTTGTTTTTATGAGATATTTCTTGCATGATGCTCCATTTTAAAACGCCTGGGGCTTCTATCTTATCGAAGTATGTGTTTTTGATAGACACTATATCATATTTCACTTTTAGCACAAAAGTCAGCTTCAACTAGCGATTTATATAGCCAATAACTACACACTATAGCTCCAATGATATATGAATACCTTTCAAAATGACGAATTAGTTAATGATTTATGGACTTAATTTTGTCGTAAACGCGACTCGTCTCGTCCCAGCTAGTATAATTCATACTGGCTCACGCGTCTCATTACGCTAATAACATCCACAGCTACGAATCTAATTGGATAACACATTCTAAATGCATGTTATGAAATAAGTTTCTCTTGTTCAATATATTTTGAAATTATCAATTTTACCAACGAAACTTGACTGATTGAAGTATGTTTGTGCCTATGGCCAGAAAATATTGAAATTAATTTAATGCTGTAAAATCATTATTTCACTAAATCAGTTCGAACGAATTATGTGTTTGGTATGAAACTGTAGTGATATTAGAATGTTATATATAGGTTGCAGAAAGAACAGATAATAGAAATCGCTCTAGTTTTCTATAATACGCTCTGTAACAATCTTTGCGTATTATGAAGAAGACTCCTCTAATCATCTTTAACTGACTGATACAAACTAATAATCCGATGTTTATCCAGTATACTTTGATTGACGTATCTAACCGAAATACTTCATTATTTATATCTTTTTTCATTACGCTTCTCTTCGTGCCATCAATTTTCAAATCTGTTTATCGTGCTTCAAAGGAGTTCGGCGAATACACATAACCGCGTTAGATTTAAATCCACTAACAAAAAGTAAACAAATTTATGATTTTTTTTAGGGGTTGGGGGTCTGGAATCATATACTTGACGTCAGGTTCATGACCAAATCCTCAAATGAACTCTGTCTTGTCGTTCCGTTTGTTAAGACAACCTATTTCTATTTTATATTTATGTTTATATTACTAAAACTTAATCTTATAAGTTATACCATCATAAGAATGCTTCTCATTTAACGACAATATGTGTGACGTCACAAGTCCATAACAAAACCCTCAATTGAACAGCTCCTAATCGTTCCGTATGTTTAAAACAATGTCGTTGTTTCCATTAATATTTGTTGGTATTACAAAAACTCAGGTTTTTCATCAGTACGCTACTCACCTTGCGAGGTTTTGTGTACGACAAAACCCTTAATTGAACTTTCGCCATCCTTCCGTAAGACTATGTTTAAAGCAACATGTTTCTATTTTAAAACAAAATATTTTTTTTTGTTTATATGCATATACATTACAGGACAAAACTTGACGTCAAAGTAATTTGTGATGGGGTCAAGTGATTTTTCTTGTTACTAATATTAGATTGTTGCATAATAATTGTCGTTTAATTTAACGTCGTTAAACGGTTTGATGATGTTTTTATTAAACTATAATATCTAAAAATGTTTTGCGTCATAACTATAGCATGTGGGTGTATCGTCGGCATAAAACGGTACTCGCTCCAAATCTTTTGTTGTTTATTGATTTCGAATTTCTAAAATTTGTCTGTAGCGTTTAGAATAACAATTAAATATCCAGTCATCGTGGTTTGGCCTATTTCAATTTCTTACATAAACATAGTTAAAATTTATGAGTAAAATTGGATAGTATATTATCATGAGGTGAAAGATAGAACTTCCATTCAACGAGATGTAGAGAAACATTCATTATTTGCTATACATCATTCACTGTATAAAATCAGCTAAAGCTTAGCAGAACAAATGGACATGTATTTACATTAGAAATTCTGATTCCCAGATCTTCTCCGCTTAAGTCTCCTACTTTTTAAAGCGCATGCGTATTATACGCATGCGATTTTGACCAGGTTCTCACTTGCAAATCCCACCAGGCGTTACTCACACTCGTCCAAGTGTGAGCTCCAAACGTGAACAAGGCCTGATGGAAGTTAGCTAATTACATACGACCCGTTACGTCATATTTTACGACTTAAACCGTCTCTCATTACCTTACAATAATCGTCATCGTATTCTTCACTGCCATCATGCACATCATTATCAACAGCATCATTATAGTAATCATCACTATTATTATATTTAATTATCATCACCACCGTTATCATAATTGTTGTCATCATCGTCATCATTTATAAATCGAAATGTATAGTGTAAGAGGCGCATGTAAATAAGTTCTATGCATAGTACATTTCGATGTAAGCGAAGTCAAGTTGAATAATATTTATGTGACGTGAATGCTTACGTCATGATTAAAAAAAACCCTATTGCAGCACATCATCACATTAAAGTAATCGTCACTATTATATAAATCACTAATCACACTATTTTACCACCACCATCATCATAATCGTCATCATCATTGTCATCATCGTCATTATCATCATCGTCATCATCATCATCGTCATCATCGTCATCCTGATCTCCAACCTCATCATTTTCATCAACAAATACGCACAGACTATGTTCCATTAACATTATCGTCATCATAATTATTATCATTCTGTTTACGACCAACATCACCACCACCGCCGTAGCCTTTGCCATCACTATCACCTGTTAATGTAATGTCTTTACTTTCCTACGATTGTCATTGTCATTATCATTTCAATTAGAAATATGACTATCATAAAATTCCATGGCCTACAAATTGAGCTATACTAATTTCAGATTCTAATTATTAGCAATTGACATACGTTATGCAATTTGCATATTCATTACCCCAGCAATGTAATCACATAACTCATGTCAAATCAAGATATTTCAATTAATCACATTGCAAAATTGATTTACGTTAAAACCAATAGAATATTAACCTCCGAAATGACACGCTTTTATGTTTGAATCACATAATGTTTTTAAATTAAGCCAATATTAGGGCTGATTATTAAGTATGTATCGAGATCAGCATAACCAATTCATCGCTAATCGAGCCTATCAGCCGGTACGCGCTATATAAACGAAAATAAATTGTGAATGTAATTGTTCGCACAGCTCTCAGTCAAGAACGAAATATATCAATGGTTATCTAATAGAAATGTAACGGCACTCGTGATTGGTAGTAAATGTAGGTCTATGAACCTACAAAAAACATTCAAATTATATGCCTTAGCAGCATACTTTATATGACATATTTATATCACCGGCTTATTGCTGTGGCCAAGCGCGTATTAAGAGATTTCTCTCTACGCGACATGACGGCTAGCAACAGCTGGCGAGCAGCTCTGTCGTGCATCGCTTGATATCATGTATTTTCTTTCGTTGGCGAATGATACTATCAAAGTTCGTGCAATCGCTCTAAAAACTTCGCAGCTACTTGGTGGCGCTATTGTAATTTCATCTTCTCATCCACTGTGTTAATTACAACGGTGTAATATAACAATTAACACTACAATTTATATAATTCATCGTCATTTTATTTGAACCGTAGGCCTAATCATTCTTTTTACAAAAAAAACAAAACAAAAAAAAAAAACAAAACAAATTAGTCCACTATCAGACTTAACTCGGTACCATTTATGCTACCGATCATTAGGTTTGTAATTTCCTTTAGTTGGCTTACTGATGAGAACGTCTTGATACAGTAGTATGTTTCTATAACAAGACCAGTTCCTGCAAACCTCGATGTAGTGGTTAACAATCATATTGCTTTAATAACATGTTTAGGATCATGACGTGTTTAGCATTAACTGTGGTTATCTATTTGATATGATTTTAAATAGTTAAGTACATTTATTCCTAAGCGCGTCAGGAACCTAAACACGTTTAGCTTTTAAACGTGACGCTGAAAGCAGGACAACATTGTGTGGAGCTTTTTGTAAATTATCCACGCTGATTTTACAGTGTAGATGGATGGTTAATAAAGATATAAAGTCTGTCATTTAAGGAAGACAAAAATCTTTAAAAGTGTTAAGCCTATTACAGGAAGTCTATAAAACAATACCATTTGCTTAACCTATGACTTCTACATTTGTATCGTTTCTGGGGGCGAGTGGAGTGGCTGAGCCGTAAGACAGGGGCGCCGCTAGCTACAGCATTAACATCGGCGGTGGTTCAGTCGCTCCTCGCCCATGGTTCGGTTGGTAGAACCAAGTCTTCTCGAATAAGGACTTAAAATTGAGGTCCAGTGTATACATCTGGCTCGTGTGCACTTTAAAGAACCTATTGCATCTTTCGGAAGAGTAGGGAGTTACTACGATGCCATGGTTCATTTCAGCCACTGTCGTTGTGGAATGATGTGAACTTGTAGCTACCACGAAGCGCCTCTTTACGGCTGCTAGGTAGTCACAGACCACGCCCATACGCAATTCAGCACAATGACGCTGCAAGTTATGGGTTATTCTCCTACCTTTACCAACACCTTTAACTTTCAAGGCATATTACCTGGAGTCATGTTTGTGGTAGGTTTGTGGGTTATTAAAGTTATCAAATTATTATACAGATAGGGTCCATAAAATAGGTCAATAATTATAATTCATATTGATTTAATAATTTGAATGCAATTTTGAGTAGTTCGTTATATTGTATATAAAATAGCGGTAGCGCCTACAGTGTTGCAAATTAAGATAACGATGCGCGGGAGAAAGCATGTCAGACAGTTATTGAACCACCCTTATGAACTTTGAATGTCCATCGCAAATAGATACACGCATGTGTAATTAGTGCGTAAATAAAGGCTTTCAATTATTCTTGTCTGTACTTTCACGACCACAGTGAGAATTCAATAATATTATTCAATATTTGACATCAATAGCTATAGCCACATTCCATTCTACCAGCCAATATACTACAGCATATCGATAGTGTACCATATTTATCTTGGTAGACAACGGTGCTAAATCCGGACTTTATTCAGGTATATTCATAATTTCTTTTTGAGTGCTATTCATATTAAATGCTAGAAATATTCATGAAAAGTATTTGATATGGGAATGCTTTTTTTCAAATGTTATTTTCTGGAAATCCATCCTTTATGGTTGAAATCCACAACCACATTGTTTTTAATAACAGCCAATGAATATAAGATGAAGTTGCCTTAAGGTAGATTCGCACCGAATCCGAATTCGGTTCGTATGGGTAACGAAACGAAAAAAAAAATCGAATCAGTGATAAAGAAGAGGCGAGTACTAAGATGCACATCGAAAACGTTCTTATCGAGTCCACTTGTTGGTTTAGTTCTAAAACTCAACGATACGATTTTCGTGCATGATTGAAATAGTGGTGAAATGATTAGTAGGAACAGGGCCGCAACGTGAACGCTCCTTTCTGTGTGACACCTATGCCTAGTACCAGTATAACATACTACTGAATTAAAAGTATTAAAAATATTATTATTCATGTATTCAATAATGGCAATATTGTAATTCATTATTCTATTGACGCATTAATTAATTTCAGAATACATTTGTGTGCAATTAAATCAACTGCAGTTTTGAAGTGCAATTCCGTAGAATTGTTGAAGGCTTATATCTTAAACAAATACGTGTTATCTAATCTGAAAAAAAAACTATTAATTTTAGTGAGTAAGCTAATTCCTTTTGGTGCAACAATAATGTGTGAAGAGAATAATTGTTATTGTTTAAATTATGAATTATGAAAGTATCGATGCTCTAAGAATTCGAAGAATGATAGTACATCATTGTTTTCTGCACAAAACATTTATTTTGTATTACTGTACTGTACTTTTTTTTACTTTTTTTTCGAAGCAACACGCACTTATATGCATTAAGACTATAGAATACTTTAACTGTAGTTTGTGGCTTGTGTACGGTACTGTTTATTTACATCTGAAGGGTAGAAAATGCATCTTCATGTTCTATATACACTTCATCAGAGCATATATTGACAGTTTTAGCTAAACTATTAATATACTGTAATATATGAATTAAGATAATTCTTAATATTTTCCTAATAAGTTAACCCGTTAAATATGTGTTTTTAAATTGTGTTTATATCAGTGGCGGTGTCAGCAGGTGGAGGGGGCCTCAGGGAGCTTAAGCCCATCGGACAAGTCAAGCACCCCCTTCCCCTACCAACCGAGCTCTTCGGGCAGTCGGGCCAAACAAATAAATAAAAGAAAATCATTTGGGAGGGGAATCCCTGCCAAACCCTCTCCCTTCTCAGACATACAAGCTAACGCCCCTCCCCCTGTCTGACAGCTTAACCCCCACTCCATCAGAAAATGTATCCTAGAGCTACTGGTTTATATACTCCGAATGCTATGTTTTTGTGTTTCATATTTTCTTAAATTAATATTATTTGTTATTTAGATTGTATTATGGAGTTCGCAAGCTTACGAAAATGAACGAATACGGATACGTCATGAGTTTCTAAGACAAACCTTCCCACATATTTGTCACAACGTAGGCGATTCATGCCTTTTGCATGAATCAAGGATCACATGCAGCTCATACAGCGTATTGTCAAGAATGTTTTAGGCACGAATGACGATAATGTTAATGACGTATTCGTATTCGTTTATCGTTTTCGTACGTTTGCGAAATCTCCCTATTGGTAAAGTTCAAGTGATTATAATAATTCATTCTTTAGGAAATACAGACTAAAGAGGCCTAATATATGTTGCCTTGTTCAACGAGGTTCAACTATTCGTTTACTTGGCATTAATCGACTATTTGGATCGACTATACGGTACTGTCTCTTGATAACTAAGAAATAAAGAAATACAACGTATAATTTTCCCACACCAAAAAATGTAATTTAAGTGAATAAAAATTAAAGACAGATTTTTTAGAAGTTTCTTAGACTTCGGTAACTAAAACCATTAAAAGTTTACATTACATTGTGTGCAGTTTGCTTACCGTACTTCAATTCAGCACTAACGTGATTCTGAACGCATCTCATTAACCTTTGAACTTGTACATTCAGATCATGTTTAACAACATGCTTATTTGATATAAACCTGACATTTAAATCGATGTCATAATTACGGACTTATATTAAGTACGTCAATAAAACGTATCATGCCGTGGGACGTTGCTAATGGTAGATTCGCTGTGGCAAATTTGTTTGCGTACTAATGCAAAAGTTTGTTAACATTAGCAATCTGTCAGGGACTATTGTAAATCATGAATGAAACTTTTAGTAGGGTATGGACATTACAATCCTACATTTCTAGCAAAAATCATCATGTCATTTGTTTAGTTTTTACTACATATCTTGATAGAAAACTTAATCAGTGTCATAGGGGCTTTGCATTTTATGATATCAGCAGCTATGTTGTAGTGTGCCACTGGGGTAAACCCATGACATTTTGTGAGAAATTGTACGCTATAAAACAACGAAGAAATCTTTAAAAGTAGAATGAATCCCACTCACGTTAACCCAATAACTCATAAAAATATGTATCTTATATTTAAAAACTTTGTGCGCAATAAAATGACGTAGGCTTATTCAAGTTGTTCTTTTCTTCAGTTTTATAGAGCTGTTACGAAAATCGATTATCCATAAAAACACACATACATTAGTATATTGTCTAAATATTTAATAAATCGTGAAAAATATCTTTATGCGAAAACCTTTATCTGATAAAATCCAATATGAGAGGCGTGCTTTGATTTACTTGATAAGTTTTAACAAAACGAGGGAAAAAAAGAAAACAAAAACATAAATAAAAAGAAATAAAGAAAACGATTAAAAAGATTTAATAGCCGCCATTTAAACTGAAAGTATACGAACTAATGATAGTGAGTTTAATAACAAAGTACTGTAAAAAAGTAACAATACACATGTAGTGGTAAGTCTGGAAAACACACTAACTTTAGGCCTAGGCTATGTGCATTAAGGGTAAAATTATTTTAACATTGTACCGGTAAATATTGTAACAAGGTTAAAAAACTATAAGAAAGAACAACCTATAATGGTAAAGAAGTAAAGTATACAGCTGAAAATTTTAGCGCTATTGTTATTGTCATATTTTAATTTTTATACTTCAATGTTGTTACCTAATGTTTTTGAATATCAAATTTCAGTTGTATGCATCGCTATTATCTGTTGACAAAGCATTTAGTCGAGAAGGCCCACGCGAGGAAGGGGAACAATTGGAGGGTGCGAGAGAAGATTCTGAACGTCACATGAGTACCGAGAGGGCCAGAGAGCGTTACCTCAACAACGCGTATGTGGTGGAAGATGACGAGATCTCTAACCCGATATGTTTGGTAAGATCATTTTGTTTTAGCTGTCGATTATTACATTACACCAGCTGACTAGCTCTTTTCCCTTTATTTATGATAGGAGGCACCATACCCCAGAAAAGATCAGGTGCCGGATTTATAAAACTAAAAATCAGCTTAAATTCGCCTTAAGTCCATTTTTTCCCTTAAGTCAGATTTATCAATATTGCTTTAGTTTAAAAATTGCTTAACATTAAATAGTTGATTGTTCGCATGTGCCATTTTTAAGCTAAGATTTTGCTAAGATGGTTTGATAAATCAGCTTTAGATATTTGCTTAGCCTTATGGACATCTTAACTTTTTGACTTAAGACATTTGCTAAGCTGAGATTGATAAATCCCGGACCCGAACTTAGCAGATGGGGTACTTTACAGAGATCTCAGTTTTCAGTCTCTCTAGTTGATGTACGGTATCCTTTTAATTTCCTTTAACGTTAACCAGACTCGTCTTGCTCTAATAATTCACTGAACATTCATAATTAATTGCACCGATACACTGCAATACTGTTTCTTTTATCACATAGTTATTGATTGGAACTCTACCTGGTAATGTAATTGATTAGCATATCCTTACTCTATTTTCAAATCCAGATCTTCTTTCCAACCAATATTTTAACTCGTATAAAGGTATGACCACACTACCGGATTCATGAGGCAAATACCTGTGACTTGAGCATGCGTGTGATATTAAGCCGGGCACACCCTGCGTCCGACGGTCGTCGGCCGACGCGATTCTATGAAGGCAACGCCATGACGCGCGCGAACGGATGGCGCGAATCGAAAGCGTTCAAACTGCCACAATCAGCAGATGGCGTTGCGTCGTCTAGAATTCACAGGGAGCGTAGTTGGAATCGTCGGCCGGCGGTCGTACGATCGCCGTACGAAGCAGTGTGAGTGCCCGGCTTTCCATAATCATAATATGTAGGCCTAGGGGAAAATCAAAGACAGCTGTTACATAAAACTTGGCAGTGTGATCAAAGCTTTACATTTGTCTTTGGATGTTTTTACAGTTGATAAAAAGGAAAATAACTAATTTAGTCCTAGATGAGTCCCAAGGATCTCTGAGCTGTATCTTACAAGGAGGGATCCTCAAAAAGTGCAGAGCAGGTAAAGTGCAGTACCACTCTGCAGGTGATAATTATGAGCCGCACGCCAGGTCAATCGCATGCTCTTTCCTAAATAGTGTACAGTGTACTTTAACGTACACATGGGCCACGTATACGAATCCAACGACTAAACCTCTCTTCCGAAAGACGGTGCTATATGACAATGTAGTTAAAGAAGAGGTCAAATTGATGGAAATATATTGTGGCAGATCCCCTTCGAATTTAATACACTTAATCATCATCATCATCATTACCACCACCACCATCATCATTATCATCATAACCATCATCATATTCACCATTATCATCATGTCATCGTCCTCATTGTAGTGTTTGTATTCATCTTGGTCAAATAAATTAATGAAAATGAAACAAACATAATGCGGCTGGTTAAAATTGAAAACAATTTTAGCTACATGTCTATAACATTAGATCGACAAACATTCTCTTTCCTTCGAAAACATTCCCTTTTATGTAAATTTAATAGGTGTATAAACATTTCCGGCAATATAACTATCGATGATCGAATGTGGAGTTACTAGTACGAATTACATCTCTTTTTCAGTATTAATAGTTTCCCTACTTTTTACAATCTGTTTTAGACAGATTTCTCTTACAAAATCAAAATTATTTATTAAGGATTTTAATACTGTACTAGTATTTATTACACTAAACATAAACGCCATTAGTTATTGCGAATGAAAGCAGCGAATGAGCCTTAGCTATATTGATTAAATTCTGTCAAAACGGATTTTAGGCTAATTTGATTGTGGCCCTGAAGGGTATGGAACGCCGAGGGCTACAATCGTTCACACGCATTTTGTTGTTGCAGACGTCAAGTGCTGGTGTATTCTATAAAATGTAAACGATATGCTTTCCAGTGGATATTGCTTCCTTCCTATTTATAAAAATATTTTTGGTGAAAAGCAAGTCAATTTGTGTTGTTTGCTTTATTGATTATCAATAGCTGTCTGCTATCGGTTGTCTTCCTCTCTTGTGTGTTTGAGTATGTCTTTCTTGTCGTAGACTTATTATCTAACAATTAAGTCTATTAAAATTCATATTCTATGTTTAAGCCACCAATACTATTCTTACATGATCGGAGACCACTAGGATGAAAATTAAGGGATCAATTCTTTGTGAATTTATTGAGTCCGTTGATGTGTAATTTGATACGCATGATCCAAAGTAATTCGGAGCAACGTTATCCCTAGTAATATATA
>NW_022716829.1:3365198-3382287 GCF_011630105.1 Anneissia japonica
TTCCAGCCGTACCTATTGTGTAAGAGAGTGTATCTACGTTATTTGAATCTGTTCAACATGAAGCCTCTGTGGTCTATTGGATATATGACGCTCGCCTTGAGTGATAGGTCGCAGGTTCCAATTCCGTTAGAGCCATTTTATTACACAATTTCTTTATTTATTTATCTATAGGACAACATTCGTTGAGAGTTATGCTACACGATGTATTTATGTCCTTTATTCTAACACTGTATTTACCTTTCTTTGATGATTTATATATAATTAACAGTTTTAACGGCTAACTTGATTTATGTTATATGCTTTTATTTGTTTCTATTGTGTAGTAGAGTGTATCTGACGTTAATTGAATCTGTGCAACCATGAAGCCTCTGTGGTCTAATAGTTATAACGCTCGCTTTGACAACGAGATGTCGCAGGTTCGAATCCCGCCTGGGACATTTTATCTCACAATTCGTTTATTTATATATACATATATAAATATATATATATAAATTATTATTTTTATATTCAGCATGTTATTGATAATTAACGTGGAAGGTCATCGCCGTGCGTTCACCAGTATTTGACGTTTTACAATATCGATATCACCACAATTCAGTTGGAATTTTCTGTATTAGATAATAATACATTTCAATCATCTATACATTGTTTTATTAAACGTTTATTTGCATTCATATTCATCCCATGCCGTGTCGTGTTTCCAATTGGATGTCTGTGTATAGTTCCTTTAAGTTTCCAATTGTTATCACTCTCCACCTGCGTCACTGATGGAAACTAAAATCGATCTAACCTTCAAGCGCTAGCTATTAGAGCCCATAACCATGAGGGGGCTATTTCTACCCGTTGAGCTAAAAGCGTTTATTTATGGTTAACTAACACGTCATTCTGTAGCACTATGTATGCAAGCTTCCGATTAAAACTCCATGCATATGCAACTAATAAAACTTACAATTTATCAACGCTTCCATTTAGATTAAGACACATTATACTGTACTCGGCCGTTGATGTCAATGCATTCAATTACTTAGGAAGTGTATAACTATACTGTACAAAAAAGCAAATTGTTATAGATATCCAAAATTGATAATGTGTCGAAGGTCATTAGAAGTATCGTGATTGCGATCAAATGACGCGTAAAATAACGGCTTGACATGGGCTATGACCCAGTATCCAAGATTATAGGTCAGACAAACACCTCTTGTCGTATTAATATACAATATTTTATACTTGCCTATGAAATGATTGCCTTCTATCACCATTGGTAGCTCAAATTTCTGAGAATTCGGGTATTGTTACTGTTTCGATTCTTTGTTGCTAATAAACGAAATCTGACCCAGCTATTGATATGTATTTCTTTTTATAAATCTGCATATTTTGAAATATAATTCCTCTCTTTTATCTATATAAAATTCTTTAAAAGGTCTGTACTTTACTTGGTTCTATCATCAGTTTACTAATTCAATTCTCTTGTTGATGAGAATTGATTATTAAAATTGTTTACTGTACATTTAATCTAATTTTAGAAAATATTTCTCAATTCTCATTCATAATTGTTTTAATAATAAAAAATGAAATTTACTATATGACTATTTTTTGGATAAAAAAATATTATTTCTATGACACTCAGACACTCTTCTAACGATCTTCTTTGATTGGCCTTCGTCGATAATTTTTTTTCATAATTTATGCTCTTAAACTATCCTTCGATAAATTGTGTTTTTATGGAATCCTGTCAAACTACTTTCCGACGTTGCTCGTAATTGGAATCTCAAAAACTATCTGTGACGTTATTTGGCAAGTCAGAGTTTTCTTAAAACAGTCTGATCTAATAGATGTTCTCGATCAAAATTGTTCACGACAGAGGTGGCGCCAGGCCCAACGAAGGGGATGGAGTGATAGGGTATATACTACTAATAGTTTATACACAATACCCTAACCAAGCAATTGAAAACTTTAACTTAGGGGTGAGGGTGCGTTTCGAGGAACCCTGTTTTATACTTTGGGGTTTGTTTTGTGCGAACACTTCGGATTTTTTTTTTTCATTTATGCGTTGCTTCTAAATATTATAATTCCTTCATCCTACTTGAAAACACGAATCCTTTTTAAGTCGGGGTGTGGGGGGGGGAGCAAACATCTCCAATCTAAACGGGTCTGCCAAGTGTTGATTCACAGTAAGATGACATATTAAATTTGTGCGGGGGGTGACTGTCACAGCCAGAGGGAGTGTACCCTCTTCCCATTATCCCCTGAGTAGAGATACTCACTAGCAATGTGACCAGTACAACGGTCCGGTCTCGAATCCACGACCATCCGATTGGAAGTCTAATCATAATCGTCAAACGTTACTATTTTGCTCTAGTCTCCTCATTTAACATTTAACAACGCTTGTCTTAACTTGTGAATAGCATACTCTTTATCTTGATGTAGTACACTCGCATTTGATTTAATATCATAATCGACAACATTTGTACAGACTAAATCAAACAATGACAGGCCAATTACAGCATCAATGTAGCCTCCTTCATTTTGTAGATATATTAATCCTACTAATCGCTTCGGGCTGTGTAAAATGAACTAAAAAAAAAAAAAAAAACTTACAGCATAACATATGTTCATCGTAAATACGCTGAAATTGTTTCTCATAAGAATCTGATTCTATATAATAAATGTAAAATAATATTTATGCAAACAGACACACCGCAAAAAGGAAAACGCTTACACTGTATTGCATGGTATTGTCATTTAATCAATGACGAAAAGTAAAGTTTAGAAATACAGTACAACGAATGGGTCAGCACTCAACTAAAATAAAATCAACTAAAATGCTAACCCTACAACAAATTATGCAATTCTATTTCGACCAGTTACAACTAAAAAAGGGTTATCTAAAAAGCCTCTTAGGCTATACTTGGAGTTGCACTGGAATAAAAATACATAAGCATCAAACTTAATAATGAATACAGTATATATTTCGTAAAATCAAATAGTAACAATTACACATTATATATGACAATATGTGAAGATTGGGTGCCAGAAAGGCCAGACTTCTACCGACACTTGGAGGTGTAAAAGGGTGGTGGTGGTGGGAACGATTAAACTTTGTACCGTAGTCATTCTCTAGTGCGGTCATAATTGCAAAAGAGCCTTTGCATCACACGACAGACACGCAAGCCTACGCTACGCAAAATAAAAGAGTCGTTGTCAAACACTCATGTATATGATGATAATATGTCATTTTAATAACGACGAATTGTACAACGTACAGTAGTAAAACAGAGGTAGGGGCAGCCGCCCCCCACAGATAGTCATATAATGTACTGTGCTGACCCTAAAGTCTTATCTAACATAAATACTTATTGTAAACAAAATAGCATACACATAATACATGCATCCAAATGATGCATTAACATTCAGTTAAGAATACAAGAACATTAAAATACTACGATAGAAATATTATACATTATTGTATTGTATTGGAAACGTTTCTTAATCCATAGTGGAATAAATTTTTTCGCTCGGACCAGCCGGCTTCACCGATGAATCTAATTATTATGCAAAGACCAAAAATATCGGTCTTCCGACCGCAACCAAAACAAACATAAAAACAAGCTGGTGATATCTGCTTATATAAATGTCTCTTCCTCATCGTGCCTCCATGAAGAACTGGTTTCGTATCCATTTTCCGTGAAGGTAAAACATGTACGATCATAATGATATAAATATTTAGAAGTAAGCCTATTCAGAATTAATGTTCGGCAGACACCGTCGACAAACAAAGATGCAGGCCTAACAATAGGTTGGATGGATGAATGGATTTATTTGGTGTAAACACAAAAAATAACCAACGAAAGTCTGAAGAAGGCTTATTTCCAGTGGGGTCCTTCTGGTGGTGATTGGGTAGTACACCGGGCGACATCCCCTACTCTTTTCTGAAAAATGTACCGCGTTCTTTAACGTGCACATGGGCCATAAATGCACACGGGACCAACACCTTAAACGTCTCATCCGAAAGACGGTGCGCTATCGTAACTTGTATTTCAGCTCTCCAGCTGAAACACAAGGGTTGCAGCGATGGGAATTGAACCGGGTACCAAGCGGTCCACACACATTGGCTACCACCAGTTTAGCCGACTGAGCTAAGGTGCTTTAATATTAAGACCTCAGTGGTGGAGCAGAAATTCGAAATAGAGGCGTCCCAAGGAGGGATTTTTTACAGATGGAGAAGAAAAGAAAAAGAAATTTATAATTACGGAACCTATAGATGGCCGGAAATGGCACTGTCACAATTAAATTTGAATATAATTTTCCGTTTTCCTAATTTTTTTTTAATTTTGTAAAATTTAGGAGGGCGGGTTCCCCCTCACAATTGAATCCGCCACTGGACCTAATAATAACGACACAACCTTCATTTTCTTTTAAAAACGTTCATTGCGGCAACAGTACCTTCGAATGTCTATTTTAGTTCTAATATTTTTCTTTATGTGTTCACACAGAAACAGTTGCCACCTTTACCTGTTCCGCCCCTCATCGAATCACTCGAACTCTATCTTCGATCCACAAAACCTCTTCTGACAGAGGAGCAATACAAAACAACAGAAGAAATCGTGACCAAATTTGGAGAGATGGGTGGTAGTGGACAAAAGCTGCAGACCAAATTGTGTGAATATGCCAAATGCAAATCAAACTGGGTAAGATGACGTATTGATTCTATGGACTTCCTTGCATCAAAAAGTTGATGTATTTCTCGTTATGGTTTGATGGTGATTCGAATTTGACTGTCCTAAGGGCCAGAATTGATATCATACATTATTAGCAATAATAAAAGTGGCAAGACTAAAGCTCTGTCCATACTATCAAATTAATTTTATTTGACAAAAAACTATTGTATGCCCATATATAGTCATGATAAGCCTATATATGGTAATTATGTGATGTCATCATGACTATATTTAGCCATAACACAGTTTTTTCAAACAAAACTTGATAGTCTGGAAAGGACTTAAGAGTTGCATCATCTGATACTTTGTTTAAAAATTATGTTTAGATTGCTAGGCCTATGTTCCCTTTACAAGTCAACGATATGTGACATTAGTTTGACCATGGTTTGACCGTTAGATGGTCAGATACAACTCATCCTATTCGATCACTTACGTATATGATAATCAACGTAATTTCCGTGATATTTTAGGCTTATAATTGGTGGCTCGATGACATGTACCTACGAGCGAGACTTCCGCTAGTGGTAAACTCTAACCCTGGAATGGTGTTCCCTAAGCAGCAGTTTGAAGATCGAAATCAACAATTAAAGTTTGCTGCGAGATTAATCTCTGGAATTCTTGATTACAAGGTTATTATTGATGCGTAAGTATAAAATTGCAATTTCAAACATTGTTATTTATAGATGTATAACTATCATATTACAATTTTTAACATTATTTCTATCGATGTTTGTGATTAAATTTCAAATAACATCTATAACATTGTTATCATTGATACCTAGTACAAAAAGACTAATTGTAATTCCTAAAATGCTCCATTCTATAGTATTCGATCGTCTCCACTAAGTTACCGTAATGCTCTTACAGGATATGGTTAAGCTTAATACTAGGAAAAGTATGCGTGCTACAAAAAATACCGTAAAACCTCGAATAAAAGCCCTCTTTGAAATTCATGTACAGTAAATGTATTGTACTATCCCGAAAGGAAGTCCATGCTATCTTGAAAAGATGCCCATGGTTCTATTCGAGGTTTTACGGTAGGCATTTATGCATATATAATTTCGAAAATGATGTTGAGCGGCAAAAAGCAATAGCCGGTAATTTAAGTCTTTCTATCTTCATATCTAGGCCTACTTTTATTATAATGCCAATCAATATTAAAATCAATGATATCGTACTCATTATTATTGTGATCACTATCTATTTTTTTTTTATCAATTAATTATTTGTACTTTTGAATAGTCGGGCTTTACCAGTGGACAGGGCGCGGCATAATAAACCTGGTCAGCCCTTATGTATGGAGCAGTATTACCGTTTGTTCTCCTCCTATCGAGTTCCAGGCATCGTTAAAGATGAACTCGTGGCGCCATCTGTTAGTGTAATGCCAGAACCGGAACACATTATAGTAGTTTGCAGAAACCAGGTATTAATGAAAAGTTATATTCTAATGAGGGCGCTATAACAGTTTTATTTGTGGTCAGCTAAGTTGGTCATGCATCAATGAATGGCCCGTAATAGTAACGCATTTCAAGTGGTTTATTACTTGACATTACAGAAATGGACTGAATTAGAAAATAAGAGATTTGTGTTTTCCTGTTATGCTGTACGCCTACGACTTAATTGGATTGAATTGAAAAACTTTTTACAATATTTAGAACATTCTTTTGCCCATGTCCGTATTTTTCTTAGTGATATCTAATTAAGGATGCTTTTACACAAGGAGTATTTATTATGTTTTGTATAAGAGGGCAGCCTATAACTTACGTAAAGGCATAACTGGCTGCCAGGGAAAAATGTCAAATTAAGACAATTTAAAATAAATATTTTAAGTCTGATAAATGTAATTTCATTGCATATAATTTTTTTCATCATTGATATTTATCGTGGGTGTAGATTTTTCTGGTATTTGTCATTCACTTCTATTTGATGTATTTGATGAACGTCAGAAACACTTTCAAATTTAGACACTTTGGAAACACAATTTTGTCAATGTCTAAGAGTGCTATTTTCAAGTTCAGATCCAACCGACGCGGACAGTGGTGGGCGTGGCCCTTTTAGTAGTTGTCACCCCGGACAATGTGTGTGCCCCCCCCCCCCGATCAACGAGTCTAGCTACTGGTTTATTGCCTGATATTGTTATCTAGCTATTATTTCTGTTTATTTATTTATGAGCGGAAAACTTGCAAATGTATTTCAATGTAAAATAAATTTTACAAATGACAAAATTTAGACTGAATAATACATTTTTTACGTGAGTTAAATCTTGTAATTATTTTTTTTTCACTGTTTAGTTCCGTACTCTACGCAAAATATGTGCAATAAAAATATTATTTCTTACTTAACTCTACATTTCTATATAAGCATGTAAGTTTGTATACCGGTAGCAGCTTAACGAATCATTTTACGATCTTTTTTTGTATTTTAAAGTTTTTCGTTCTCGACGTCATCATAAACTTTAAGCGGCTCAGCGAACAGGATTTATCGAGCCAGTTGAAACGAATTGTACACATCGCTACATCCTCTTCGACGACGCCGCCTATCGGTTTAGTAACAGGAGACGGTAGAACAGAGTGGGCCCACGCTAGAATGAGACTAATGGAAGGCAAGTTTGGTACCCTTTTAATAGATAATATAAGGCCCAGGTGTTTATATTTAAGTTATTGTACTGGCTACGATGACAACGATGATGATGATGAAAAAATAATGATAAGGATAATGATGATGATGACGATGATGATGATGATGATGATGATGATGATGATGATGATGATGATGATGATGATGATGATTATAAATAGTTAAAATGCACATAACTCTAGAAAAATTATTCATAGAACTATACCGGTGCATAAAATCGATTTCCGTCCGACCTCGTCTTCCATCATCTGTTAATGTAAAATTGTTAATGATATGGACTATTGTAGTGGTGGTGATGATGATGATATTGATGATGATGACAACGAAATTTCCAAATTGCTCTTGAGAAACAGTTCAATGTACATGGATGCGACACCATTATCGATAATATGCATTTGATACCCTTTCAACTCCATAATAATAATATTTTTATTAATATTTTAGACTCAACAAATAGGGATTCACTGGATATGATTGAACGTTGTATATTTGTATTATGTCTTGATGAAAACATGGATCATCCGCCCACCGACATTAATAAACCAATGGACAAAGAAGATGTTCCACTTGCTAAACAAATGCTTCATGGAGGAGGGAGTGAGCTCAATAGCGGGAATCGTTGGTTTGACAAGACTATGCAGGTACGTTGTTCCTGTCAGTTTCATTCGTATGAAGTTCATCATTATCACTTTCATAATCATCAAAATCATTATCATAATCATCATTATCAGTATTGTTTTCCATCTATCTACGTAGTTTTGCTTTCTACTCTGTAGTACGTGAAACTTTTTCGGTACCTATTCTGTCATTCATTGTATACCCAATACAGCCCCATTGTAAACTAATCATACTTACTTTAAAGTACTGTATCACTTTCTATGACGAATGTAGGCAAAATAGCCTCGGAGAAAACGGCCCCTGAAAAAGCAGGTTCATGAATAAATGGACCTGAAAAATGACCCCAACGGACAGGTGGTAAAAATGGCCCCTAATGACAAAAATTAGTAATAGAACTGATTTTGTTTTTAAATTTTCCAACTATAATGCTGCAAAATAGCAAAAATTGAAACAATAAATCGACAGCGGCATAGCTAGGCCCATGTGGAAGATTAATTGAAGGGCCCTTTGATGAGAAGTGTCAACTGAGGACCCTAACCTGAGTTAGGGATTAGGGTGTGGCGATTCGAGTGACCGAGCGGTAAGACATCGGCGCTGGTTCGAGCCTCTACTCGCCCAGGGTTCTGTTGATAGAACCAAGTCTTCTCGGATAAGGACTTAGAATGGAGATCCAGTGTACACATCTGACTTGGGTGCACTTTAAGAACCCTTGCATCTTTCGGAGGAGTAGGGGGTTACCCCGATTCTATGGTTCATTTCAGCCCCTGTCGTTGTGAAATGATGTGAACATGTAGCTACCAGAAGCGCCTACGGCGGCTGAAGTAGTCACGGACCATGCCCATACGAAATTCAGCACAATGACGCTGTGAGTTAGGCCTATATATATTTAGGTCTGTGAGCACAATTGGAAGAAAATTTACATTATTGAAAATTAACTGTTTTATTAGAGGCGGAGTCAATTTTAAAACAATCCTTCTATCAACGAATGTAAATATCTTTTCAATTGATCTCATGAAGCATTCATTTTTTCAAATCTTTATTTCTGCAGTTAAAAGCCATATAAAATTCAAAATACAAAAAGAACATTACAAATGCAGAAAACAGAATAAAGCATCATAAAACAAAATAAAAAATATACACTAAACCATGAGAAGTGTCATCCATTTTGAGTACTGATTCTCTAAGACAGTACTGATAAACAGTTTTAACTAACTTGTTTGTGCTCTTTTCCAATCTACACATAACTTATAGCATGTTTTTCTATAATGTTCATATAAAGATGGCACATTATTCAAAACAAACATGGGACTGGGTACTAAGTGCCAAGGCAGACCAAGGAGTTTTCTTAATGACAAGAATGAAGTTAGATCTAATTTTCCTATTACATCAACATGTATTTAACGTGAAAACACTGATAATTGTCTGGTATTATGAAATAATAAAGCGTTTTATTTGTGACAGTTTATTGTGGGTGAAGATGGTTCCTGTGGATTGAATTATGAACACTCACCGTCTGAGGGCGTTGCTGTTGTGCAGTTGGTTGAACATTTACTACGATACATGTAAGTTAACACCATATAGGGATATCAAAAATATAATTAAAGATTCTGATCGACCTACGAATTTTAAATGAAAACAATTTGATAATCAAGTGTAGGATTAGTACGTACAAAACAGCGTTGAAATAAATAATTCAAAAATTTGTAAACTGTGTGTCCTTAAATAGTAGGGAGTTTTCGCAAGATTACAAAAACGATAACGACTACGGTTACGTCATCAAATGTTTAGACAACCCTTAGCCTACAGTAGCGTATCTGTCACAAGGTAGACGATTCATGCCTTTTGCATGAATCAAGGATCACATTCAGCTCATACAGCGTATTGTCAAGAATGTTTTAGGCACGAATGACGATAATGATAATGACGTATTCGTATTCGTTATCGTTTTCGTAAGGTTGCGAAATCTCCCTAATTTCATTTAAGCCCTGTCCAGACTATCAAATCATTATGCCTAAATATGGTCATGATGACATCACATCATGACCATATATAGGCACACCATGACTATATATGGGCATACAACAGTTTTTTGACAAAGAAATGTGATAGTGTAGAAAGAGCTATATTTGTTGTATCCCTTAGAGATTCTGACACCCATCGACGAAGGCTAATTCGAGCGCAGTCAATATGTGAGTTACCATATCCAAGAAAACTACGTTGGAAACTATCTTCAGATACCCTCATTGATATAGACAACGCTAGAATCAAAACCGACAGGTAACATTCCAATTTGGTATTTAGAAATACTGCTGCTGCTACTGATACTTCTACGATTACCACTGCTATTGCTGCTTCTGCTGCTGCTGTTACTGCTGCTACTGCTGCCGCTGCCGCTGCTACTGCTACTACTGCTACCGCTACCGCTACCTCTACCATTACCACTACCTCTACTACCACTACTACTGCTACTACTACTACCACCACCACCACCACCACCACCACCACCACCACCACCACCACCACCACCACCACCACCACCACCACCACCACCACTACCACCACCACCACCACCACTGCACTACTACTTTATTTTATTATTGATAATAATAATAATAATAATAATAATAATAATAATAATAACAACTTCCAGTTATAGATGCTAGCAACAGAATAATTTAACATAATATAAGAATGTTTTTTTTTTTATATCAGATTGGTACACAATGTAGACCTAAAGTTGCTACGGTTTACCGAGTTTGGTAAAGGATTCCCCAAGTCACAAAATATGAGCCCAGATGCATTCGTGCAACTTGCATTGCAAGTTACATATTACAGGTAAATCTGTTCCCCTTTCTTATCTACCTAAATATATATGCAAGTGCACTTGCGTGCTAAAGCATACCTAGAAAAGTTGATGAATATTGCTTTGATTTATATTTTAATAGCGTATAATCCTTAAAATTACATTTTATTTATAATGTGGAGCACTTTAATAATATATTGTGTTTTGTTTACATAGTTTCTTTATAGTATTTTATTTAACCTAAACCTATGTAAGGTTTTAATACAATTCATTACTTATTTTTTGTTTAAGTCGTTTTAAACATATTTGGATGTTGTTGTAGTACATTTTTGTCCGTCTTGCACTGTATGTATTGATTGGCCCAAATCATCAGCTTCATTTTGATAGACGACAGTCATGAAACATTGTTAGGTATAAATAATTAAGCCAATATGAAGATCATATATAAATGTTATTGCTTATAATACTATACTTTTTAAAGTGGCGCATTGTATCTAATGTTTTATAAGTTATAGAGGGAGCACCAATATTTATCGAATAATGGCAAAAAAGTTTGGTTAAATAAACCTCATCGAGACGTATGTGGTGTAATAAATGAAAGCATATAATTATTGATAATTCAGTTAATTCGACTTTCATTAAGAACTCTAAATTAGGGGTTGAGACTTTATATATGGTATAAGTGGTTTAATATCTTTATTTGGTAATCCATGGTGGTTTAAACGTAAATATTTTGAAATATTTTTGTACAGCATGTACGGTCATCTAATATCAACGTATGAGAGTGCGTCTACAAGGCGATTCCATGAAGGCCGAGTGGACAACATTAGAGCTGCTTCCCAAGAAGCTTTAGAGTTCGCCAGAGCCATCAAGGGTGATCGGCTAGCTACGGTAAAAATATATAAAACGACAGCAATTATGATAACTAGTAGGGGTCACTTATCAATATCATTTTCTTTAGCGTAAAAATACATACACCTTTCTGTGGACCCCTCCATCGCCCTGTAAGTGTTCACAATAAAATAATGAATTTTGTCCGCTATCTAATATGCGTACACTGTTAACTCTTACTCTAAATTGTATCTTATGTACTTTTCAAAAGTTATGAAAATCATAAATTGATGTGTACCGTTGTAAAAAAACCCATTTTTATTATTACTATTATTATTATTATTATTATTATTATTATTATTATTATTATTATTATTGTTATTATTGTTTATTGTTGTTGTTACTACAGTATTGTACATTGCTGATATTGCGTTAGGTCAGGAACCAGTCATATTACGATATGATTGCAGGCCCGTAGCAAGGGATTCTTTTTTTTTATGATTCGGGCGAACCCCTTTTCTAGCAAACACTCTCTTTTGTTTTCCCAAACGAGTCCTTCAATGCAATGAATGCACTGCAGACCCACTCAGGCTCAGACGGAATGTTTTTCTGCAGACCTCTTTCGAACATATCTGCTTTATTTATTTATTTGTTTTATTTAGACCCATAAAACAAAAAAATCCTCTGCCTTTGGTGGTTTCGCCGACTCCACCAGGGCTTTGACCCTGGACCCCACGCCCAGAGAACCCCCCCCCCCCATCCTACTTTGAAAGAACCTGGCTGCGTACCTGGAGTGCTCCCTCGTTAGGACCATAGTTACTTTTTTTTATATATAACAATGAAAACCTAACATTATTATTATTATTATTATTATTATTATTATTATTCACCACATGTCCACATTGTTGTTTTTCTCTAATTACAGTTGGAGGAGAAGATGAAATTGATGCGCAAAGCTATCAAGGCTCAGACGGATTTCTGTATAAGAACAATAATGGGACAAGGCTTCGACTGTCATCTACTGGGACTTCGTGAGCTCTCAAGGGAGTTAGGGGAACCCGTCCCCGAAATATTCCAGGATGTAGCTTACGAAATTAGCAGCTATTTTACGTTGTCAACAAGTCAGGTAAATAACATTTTAACCGGTGTTCTTCAATGGGGTTGATTGTTAAGGAAAGCATGACATTACTCCCGCAATTTATAGTTGAATATATTATTGGTAACAAAACGGACAAAGCTAACGACAATAATATAATATTTTATACAACTGACCAAATGTTGTCCAAAAGCTCTGGTTTCTTACTAGATGTTTAGGGTCAAGAAAGGAACTTTTTCTTTTTATAAGAACACATTTTATAAGAACAATGAGGGCTGAAATTGTCAAAAAATTAAGAACAATATAAGAACAAATTGAGGCTGATGTAAAATGTCAAATAACTTTTTAATAAAAAAAATAATATATAAAAACCAACATCTTATCCGTACCTTATTCGCAGTAAGTGTAACCATATACAGTAAGTCCTAACACACTGCTGTACAATACTAATTTTCTACGTTTGTAAAAGTCTGTAAACTAAGAACAAAATAAGAACATTGAGCGTGAAATTTCCAATAGAAATAAGAACACTGAGCCTGGGTAAATTTTTACTGGTTCTTATAAAAAAAAGTGTACACGAAAATCATATTACCGGGTTTTTAGAACTAAATCGAAATGGTTCTGTAATGCAATCGTGGCAGAAATTTCCAAGAACCTGATTGCTTTTAAAATCTACTATTGAGCATGTCATCTATATAATTTATATATTGCCCTATAGGCCTATATAATATATATAGTATACTTTTTTTCCGTCACAGATGGTATACATTTTTATCAAATTTTTAAACTTAACTTTCTCTTATTTTGCTTCAGGTTCTAACCAAGTTGGATACTTTCATGTGCTACGGGCCAGTGGTGCCTAACGGTTATGGCGCCTCCTATAATCCCCACGAAGATTATATACTTTTTGCAATTTCGTCTTTTAAAGACTGTCCCGAGACTGACTCGACGATTTTTCGAGAGAGTCTCTACAACTCTCTGATGGATATGCACAATCTCTGTATTAAGATGAACCGGAAATTGCGTAGACAGAGTGCTGAAGAAGTTAATAATGACGTCACCACAGAAAATGGTGAAGTAATAAATGGTGACGAAAATACTGTTCTTCGGGATGGAGGAAATGCAGTCGAAAATGGAGATGTGGTAGTAAACGGTAACAATACTAATGGACTGTAAAAACTATATCAGGTACTAAAGGGGTTAGTGTGGGTTGGGTGGGGGGGTGTGGTGGGCGCTAGGGATGGATATTGTTTACAACGTCTTATTAATTTACGATTTGAGTTAGAATATCTCAAGGTGACACGAAACTTGCCATCACAATTCGCATATACTTCCCTTGCGTATGTTGATTGGCGCAATGTTGCCCCTTATGAAATTAATTCTACCAACTTTCACTTTTCTTACCGGGGATCTCATGGGCGGATCCAGAGATGTCCAAAAGTGGGGCCGATCGAGATAATAATACCCTAGGGGTTGCGAGACATGCCCCCGCAAAATTTTTGTGTTCTAGACGCCCGAAAATAACTTCTGAGGCGTTTTGGGCGATCAAATTTTTTTTTTTTTTACTTTCTTTCTTTTTTTTTTAACCTTCCAAAAGAATCTCACTCATGTATTTCAATATTACCATGTGGGCCTACTCAATTTCTGAAAGATAACTTGCAAAATAAAGTGTTCATTGAATCGAGTAAATTAAATTAATGTCATGGTAATGTAACATATCACAATAAACAACCAAACAAATGACGGGTAACAAAGTAATGAAATTACTGTCATAATAGCATTATCACCATTGTGTGTAAGCTATGGGTAAGTAAATGTACTGTAGGTAATTAATGACCGGTAGAACAGTTTAAATAATCTACCAGATACGTACTGGGGTTTGGGGCGCACAGGCTCTCACAAAAGAAAAGCTCGTACCACGAGCGTCGAGAAGGTGTGGCTGGCGAAGATGATGCGTGGGTCCCACAGAACACATAACAACCGGGAAGAAACAATTTCGAAAAACCGTATGGTCTATGCATTTTTTTTCAAAAATTGGGCACATTCGTATAATCTGTGGGTGCCACAGAACGCAAGTACAACCGGACAAAGACATGATAAAAAATCATCCAACTTCGACAAAAACAATGAGCTATACCCTTTGTTGTGAATTATAGCAGAACTAATTGATGAGATATCGTCTGAATTAACACTATCCCATCTGTAGAAATAAGTTGACAGATACATTTAAGGTAGCTGAATCAGGCGTACAAGAAGCAGTGGGCACGTCTATAGATAAACATATCTTAGCCAATCAGTGAAATTGTAGAAACGTCCTCGTCGCGGCCCTGGATACCGCTAATTACCACCACCACCACCACCACCAACACCACCACCACCACACAAGATCAAGTCAAAATCTACCTGTATCATCTAGATATGGACCTTACTCAGAAAAAAAAACCGGATACCCGCATCATCATTTTTATCAAGTCATCTAATGGAAGTTGCTAAAAATAAATGAATAAAAATCAGGCTTTTGCTGCGTAGAGGTGTGGAAATGAAAGTGAAACGAATATGGTTGCTTACCCAGGAGGAAGACAATAGGAAAAATAAAATATGCATGAGGTGATTATGAAGTCAGTGGCTATTTATGATTGGTATCAAACCACGCGTTAGCTCTGACTCACTATATAAGTACAGCATCGCCTAGATTTCCTATTAAGGAAGTGATCCTTATGCAACGGTACTTGTCGAATCACACCTGAATGCAATATGCTAGCCACTATAATAATAATAATAATAATAATAATAATAATATTAATAATAATAATAATGTGATAATTATGATGATAATGATGATGATAATAATAATAATAATAATAATAATAATAATAATAATAACAGCAATAATAATAATAATAATAATAATAATAATAATAATAATAATAATAATAATAATAATTGTATTATTCAATTTGGGAAAAGTTTTCATTCATCTAGTAAGTATTTTATAATGTTAGATAGTTTAAATTGAAACTTACTAATAATGTAGGGTGGCGTTTCGTCCAGCTCCACTGAAATTTAAAGACAACTCACCTGCTGCATTGGTCACTCAACGTTAATAGTAAGTTCCAGTGGATTTAAACACTATCTAACATTAATAATAATATTAATTATCATTATTATTCATCTAAACAATACGACCTTTACAGTAATTATATTTGATCATACTGTATTATTATCATATGATTTTTTTTTTAAATCTTAGTTCTGGATTTTCTTTTTTAATATGTGCTGAGTCAAAAAGAAGACCAATACAGAACAAAGATGAAAATATTTTGTTGAAACTAAACAAACGATGCTATGCTCTGCTGGCTTTTTGGGTTACTGATGCAAAATGACATTGCATGCAGGAAAAATAAAAAAAACAACTTTGGGTACTGTCAAAGCCAGAAAATAAAAGAAATAACATATAGGTATCAAAGGATACAGGGAACACAACTATGACCCAGAAAAAAAGTTCGTTAAACTATGATGAAAATGAGGATATGTTCGGAATTGGTTAGGTTATACTAGTGCGTAGGGAATGACATCACAAGTAATAAAAGCGGTTTCTCTGACAAAAAAGAAACAAAAGTTGACGATATTCAAAATTGACATTCTCTAATTTCAGACCACGAGAGTCTTAACAACGTAAGAGGCATATCTATAAAATAACTTCTTGTTACGGACGAGAGAGATTGGAATGATTGCCAAAAGTTTCGATACCTTCATTCTGATAGGCCAATCTGAAATGAAATTCCGAAGGCTAATGACAGCATTCTACTTTCTATAGATTACAGATGTACGTTACTTCCCATAACAACAAACACCTTACTTTTACATCCACATTTCAGATTTCAGCACATAGGCCTACTAAAGGCCTAATAACACCACCATACAGTAGGCGCTACAGTTTTTAATTAAGTAACTTCAACGTAAACATAATTTTTATTGTGTCCAATATATAATATAGTGATATAGCATAATGTTCGTGACTTTTATCAAACACATATGATAGTAAACGAAACAATTACAGTAGAGATTGTTATAGTATGGATTAGGTGTTGAGAGAGGTAATCCTCGAAGCTTATGGGACATTCCATTGGGATAAGTGGCTACGAACGTTTACGACGTCAAACCTAAGCTATAGATAATTTTGATATTACATCAGTATAGACGCAATTAATATAATTGTTATATATTCCTATATTTACATTAATAGTAGACTATTATATATATATATGTACATATATATTGTATATATATTGTATATATATAACTATATATATACAAATATATATATGTTCTTATTTTGTTCATATTTTACACACTTTGCAAATATATATATATATATATATATAT
>NW_022716829.1:3382482-3413469 GCF_011630105.1 Anneissia japonica
TATATATATATATATAATAGGTAAATTTAAATCCGATTATAAACAACTGATTTTTCACACTTTTGTAAATGCGTGGAACAACGACATTTCTCGATGCATTTTAATATATAACAAAGATCAATATTATAGCACGCATCTCAAGCAGTTAACAAGACGAGAATCGCCTAGTATACAGTGAAAGAAACTTTTAATAATCAAACTATGATACAATAGATGTAAACTATATACCGTATTGCGGTAATATTCAATTCAAATGATGTATTTAAGTACTATAAATAACCAATTACTATTGAAAATAATGAGAACAGACAACAACAAACAAAAAAAAAAATTAAAAAAAATTAACCAACTATATTATCATCATAGTTCCCTACGCGCTATGACAATCAATATTAAAGGCACTTGTTGTAGAAAGTAAATTTACAAAAATAAATTTTAAATGGAATTTTTATGTGGTGTGTTTTTGGGTATAACTTTACGTAAATCTATATGTACTCAAATAAGCGTTTAAACTAAAATAAGATAAAATTTGTAATGAAGAGAGAATACTTTATTCACTTCTAAGAGAAAAAATTACATAAGATACGGGTTAACAATAATTTAATGAAACACTAAGAGAATGTGATGCTTTCCTGTGGTGCGAACAAGTCGTTAGTTGAGTATTCTCATGAGTATCCCACTTCCTGCATGAAAGAGCCAAACGTCTATTGTTTACTGCTGTCCAATGCTGAGGGCCGCCAACATGTATTGCAGGAATTAATTCGGCTATAATTAACACGGAAACTATATAGACCATAAGCTGAGGTAATGTAAAGTTTGGTATATTGAGTATCACATTAGCAGGCCTATAATAACAAAATATTCCTCGCACAAAATAAGTGTGGTTTTTAATAATTTTCTGAACTAAATTATATGATTAAGTTAATGTTATACTTTAGTACTAGCCTTAATAATGAGACAAACACAAAACCATGGATACAGCAATTATAAGTCTATGATTTGTTTACATGACTTGTGTGCTTACCAGTGACGTAACATTCTAACTTTTTTTAAAGAAAGGAACTTTCACTGACTAATAGCTTAGGCTGAATCATCACACCGGGGTAAATCACCTATTTAATTACGTTTCACAAAATTGTGTATACCCTGGTTATATGAACTTGAAAAGGAATTATTTTGTTTTAAATATAATTTGTTAGTACTACCGGAAGAAATGAACCAATAATCCCGGACGAAACATACGAAAAAAATAATCATTGATAGCCCAACTATTTCCGACCTCCTGTCATAGCATTCTCTAAAATCTAGCGGCCTACCTATTGTTTCCAAGCTACCATAACATTATGAAATTAATATTACAGTTTTCCTGGTTTACAAATCAACTCTTATTTGGAAGTTTGATATTATCTCATACCTATTACTCAACTCACGTGCCCAAACTGGCAGCCACAACGTCATCGGTGTGCGACCCCGGTGAAGCACTTATATCTCACTTCCCTATAAAAACCCGGTCACTTTTGGACTCCCCTTTAGTTGGATATCGTCTACTTTAAAGCGTCTTGGGAGGAAAGAACTCGAGTTAACAATTTGTCTAATCTTGTAGACAGTTTATATAGGCCTACTAGTGTTGTTTCCACTTTCAGTCCAGCTGGCAATTGCTAACATGTTGTTTTTTACAGCACTTCTATCAATAATTCTTCGTCTCGGAGATAGCTCTCCTGTTACAAATCCAAATGCAGCATTGGTGAGTAATAAAATAGTATGTTAGTTTTCCCCCGATTTATCAATTTTGAATATATAGTTTGGTTAATGTACTGTATACCTACAGTATGGATTTAACTTATCAAATGGGATTAATCAAAATGTTAGGCACGATTCGTTTAATTCAATACAAGTAGAGGCCTATTTTAAGACCGAAATGTTTGCATTTATATAATTTTACTTATAAACATTTTAATAAGATGAGTAGTGAGATAGTAGGCCTATACACATGTGTATCAGGCGACAGCTCGTAAAGTACGTTGGGTGTTACAACTTGTTGAAGACATTATTATATCTTTATATGTTCAATGTTTAAATTCTTAAATTGAATTAACAAATATAATAATAACCCACCCTAGAAGTCCATATATAATAATATTAGAGGTTTTATAGTAATATAAAGACTGATTGATATGTGTTTATATTATTATCACTTCATGGTGATGGCGAGGTTATCTAAATATCGAATAGGCCTACATATTTTAAATAATATATTTTAAAAACAGTTTTTAACATGGACTTATATTATTAGATGTAATGAAATTACTAAGACTGTTTCCATACTTATTCATGTCATATCAATAATTAAAACCATTTAAAATAACATTAGGAATTCTACAAAATAATGTATCATCAAATAATCTTAGTCGATCATGGGGCACTTGAAATTGGGGAGGAGAGGTAGTAAGTAGGCCTAGAATATCTTTATAATTTTAGTGTGATATAAACTGTTTTATAGAAGTAAGTGAATCAATAATAAAGCAATGTCAAGTGATGGGCATCAACAGTAACGTTAAAACGCGAAAGAATTTTCAATTTGATTAATTCTGCTAATTTCCTCGTTTTCCGACGAATCAGTGCAATGACGGCATGGCCGTGACTACTGCCTACGCGCAGTATCAAGATTCATTTGTAAATGATTACAGTGACCACGTGCTGATTAAATTAATACTTTACAAATATTTTTTTAAATTAAGAATACGATTTCAATATCTTCACACGGTCACAGGATATCCTAGTGACGTCATTCTTTTTTTTTTTTTTAAAGAATACCCATTGAAGAAGTCTAGACCCCTTATCCATATGCATTATTTCCTGAGTCCTCTACAAGCCTAACCTATCTCGCCAAACATCGCACACGCTTTGAGCATGAGTCTAAAACCATAATTATTACAGCCTAGAGTCGACCGGACGATACATTACTCGCCCCGAATGCATCTCATCAACCGAAAGAGTTGGATATTATTTTTATTAGTGTTTCGTTTGAATGATAATGATGGGAGCCCATATTGAAGCGAAACAGATTTAACTCAATATTATATTTGATTGATAAAAGGCCTAGGCCCACACTCAGAACAAGTGAACTGTTTACATCGAAAAAGTTATTTAACCAGCCCTACTAACAGGGGACAACTTGTCAAGTATGGAGCGAGATATTTCTCAATAAATTAAACGCTAGCGTCTCATGAAACATTAGGTACATACATCATCAATGCAACTATTTCAATATCTAAATAATATGGTATGCCTAGTAGCTAGCTATAGCTAAATTAGATATTAAACATAGGTTAGTAACGGACATGAGTCAGCGGCAATACGCTGTTAAAATAGTGGCTACATATCAGCTCTTAAAACTGATTGTTATGCAGGTATTAATATCGTACTTTTGTATGGGGCATGCGTGGGTCGTCTGAAAGTAGAACGTAGGATGCAGTTCTCAATTTTATACTAAATAAATAAATTGTGTATTGAATATAGCTGTGCGAATTAGAATAACAAAATATTATAGAATTAGTGATAACAAATCTGCCTTTTCAATACTGATTTAGGTTGGCACGCCAATACTCGTAACTTAATTAGCTAGGTCCGGGAGGCCTTTGCCACTGCTGCTCATCCGCGCCGGAGGCACATATTCATTTTTCGATGCCCTGTATAATTCCGCTCTATATACCGGAAGTGATTATATATGAGAATAAATTTGTTCTAATCTAATCATATTTTTTACTTTTAAGTTACATTGTACGAAGTCTCTCAAAGATAGAAGGGTGACAAGACAGGAGAGGATTAAAACATATATAACATAACAGTCATTCAATAGTATAACACATTTTAAAACTTCTCCGAACATTATAACACGATTCAAATGTCTAGTGTCTCTAGGAACCTGGACCATTAGCCCCCAAGAACTCACTGTGACTTTTGCGCTAGGACGAAATAATGTCTTGCCCCATGTCGGAATCTTCACCGACGCCCCTAAATTAAATTCTAGATTCACCACATGTTTACATCATGGCCCATATTTACGTTAACATATTATGCAGCACCCTCACCATGCAGGTGAAATTCTCCAAATGTATTTACCCCCAGGGGTGGCACTCAGCAGGGTCTCCGGGGCATGGCCAACATTTTCTAGTTGCATTAGGTTGAAGCACTTTACTTTACTTACAGGAATACCTGACATCATTCAACTACATGGCACCGTTTGATGCAAAATCGGGCCAACTTCGCTCTCAGGCAGAACTTATAGAGGGACTTAAACGATTCCAACGCTTCGCAAACATCTCAGAAACAGGTACGGACACGCTGCAAAGCAATAATATTTCGGGCATATTATGCCAATGTCTTCTGCGTCTTAGTAATAGTAGCAGCAACAATTATACAGCAGTAGTTGTAGCAGCAGCGGCAGTAGCAGCAGGAGTAGCAGCAACAGTAGTAGCAGTAGAAGTAGCAAGTGCATTAGTATAATTATAAATAATGTTTACTAACGATGATGGTGAACTAACAATGAAGTCATTTATTATTAATGTAAAAACAACCAATTTGTTTCAAACTCAGGTGAATTCGATGAAGATACCATAGAAATAATGAATTTACCGAGATGTGGTAATCCGGATTTTGTTGGAACTGGTCAGGACGCTCGACGCAGGCGATACGCACCGCAGGGAAGTCGATGGCCAAAAAACAGACTTACATACTTCATCGAAAACTTTTCACCTGATCTTAGTCAGACAAATCAGGTCAGAATTATCCAAGCTGCATTTGATGTAAGTATATTATTATGCATAGGCTGTATGGGCCGAGTGGCCGAGAGGTAGGGCAAGGGTCAGTACCAATACCGCAGCCAGGATTTTCAAACAGTGCGGGACATCAGGGTGGACTCATTTTACGCGTAAACTTAAGTAATGTGGACCCATTTTTTTTTTTTAAAGTTGAAACATTTAACGCAACAATCTGGACCCATTTCTTAAAAGTTGACCCATTTTATGCAAAATATGAGAAATCTAGACTCATTTTTTAAAATGTGGACCCAATAGAAAATTTGTGTGGAATGTCCCAAGTGTCCCAAGCTGGCTACGGCGGGCATTGGGCAGCGCTATATACAAATTTACAGCCTTAACATGATAGTCGGCGCTAGTTCGAGACCCTTCACGAACTTTGGTTGGCCGGAAGATTTCTCGGATAAGGTAAGGACTAAATCCGGGGGTCCTATGTACATTAATTATCATTATAATATTTTTTATAACTAATCACACATGTTCAATTTTATATAGATTTGGGCTAGACAAACTTCGTTGACATTCATAAGGCAGAATTCCGCTAGAGGTGCTGATATAATTATCAAGTTTGCTAAAGGTAGCCATGGAGATGGTAATCCCTTCGACGGAGCTGGTGGTACCCTAGCCCATGCCTACTTCCCGCAATTTGGTGGCGATGCTCACTTTGATGATGCCGAACGATTCACTTATAATAGTTACTCAGGTAAGACCAACATGCATTTTTTAAATTTATAAATATGGCAAGCTGTGTTTTTTCCCCATAGATTTTAAAATAAGGAGAGAGACAAGCAATGATTAGATATTCAGCAGTGTTTATTGATGATGAAAATATTATTTCAATTTATCGACAATGGGAGAAATTTTTTGATTGGTTCTTTCACATAATTAAAGAGATCCTAACATGGCTATTAGGACGATGCTAAATTTGTGGCGTTTTTATTCTCATTAAATTTTCTTCATGTAAAAATATAGTAGCGTCTGTAGCTCTTCGAAAATTCTAAGCCGCATGTGTACAATAAATAGCCTATACAATACAAAAATGTTTTATTTATCAAATTAAAATGGCAGAAGAAATTACAGCAAATGAAATAGAAAAAAAAGACGAAAAAATTAAACCTTAAGAAACTCACTTGGGTTTCTAAGAAAAGTATACAGAAACAAAATTAACGATAAAATGGAATGAAAGAAATTGGGAGAAAAGTATACAAAATGTAAATTAAAAAAAAAAATGTAAAAAAAAAATCACCACAGGAAAAAGGAATAAAAGTAGTAGCAATAATAATAATAATAATAATAATAATAATAATAATAATAATAATAATAATAATAATAGATAATAATAGTAACCGTAACATTGAAGAAAATAAAATAATAACAGCAAAAACAATTAATAATATTTAAATGTAGGTCATGTATAATATTGAAGATACGAGAGAGAGAGATATTAAGCCTATTACTATTTGTACCATAAACCTACAATTTATTTACGTTTCTTATTGAGTGGGTGATTCGTACTTGACAAATATGAGGTGCAGGATGGGACCCACTACAATAATCCCACTGAATAGAGTGACATTGCAACTGTATCGGATTGGATTATAACACCTCCATGATTATAACGTGTAGCCTACTAGGCTTAAGATATCCTTGCGTAGGACCAACTAGTCGGTAATTAAGCCTACCATATCATGTCCCTGACCTGTTACAGTACTTAATCTATTGCTTTCGTTACAATGCAATAATTCAAATTTCGATTTTTATATTTGGTGGTTTTCTACCAAAATTTATATTAAATGAATAGTTAAAATGACGTCAAACTAGTAAATAATAATAATAATAATAATAATAATAATAATAATAATAATAATAATAATAATAATAATAATAATAATAATAATATTATTATCAAATAGTTTCATCTGGTTTTGTGATTAATAAAAAATGGTTTATTATAAATAAAAACAAGTAATTGGATTAATAATGATATTACTTGCGATTTATTTTTCGCACGTATTTGGGAACGTACTGAGTATTCGTTATGATAGCACGTCAGGTAGGGCAAAACGTCACTCCCTATAGCCTATAGCGCGACAATGCGAAGCTTCAATGCGTTTTACAACCACAAACACTCTCACACACAAACACTAAAGGAGCAAAGAAGTGGGAGAAGAACAGTGCAATTAAAGAAATACATGAGTTTTGAGTAAATTCTTGAAGTTCTCTAGTGTGGAGACTAACTTGATATGTTTAGGCAAGTCATTCCACAGAGTGGAAGAAGCAAAGGAAAACGAGTTGACCATAACATAGAGTATTGGCCTTTGGGATTGAGAGTAATATAAGAACTTGGATGAGGACCGTAATTTCCATGACGGATTACCAATTGAAATAAGTTGTCTTATGTAAGTTGGAGCACCGGAATGCAGTGCTTTAGGATGAGTAGGAAAATGTAGCTACTGAATACAGTAGCTAGATTTGATTGTATACTGTAGACTGTTTCCAGTGGAGAATTCCAAGTAGAGGGGCCCAGGGAGGGTCTTTCACAGACGGAGGGCTCGCCTACCTCAGCCCTAACCAAGAAAAATTATAATTATGGCACCCTAGATGGCCAGAAATGGCACTCTCAGACTTTAATCTAAATATAGTTTTCTTTTTTCCCATTTTATATAATTTTGAAAAAAAGATTGTGTGTGTGTGTGTTGGTGGTGGGGGTATCGTAAAACTGTGAGCCCTATTTCAATTTAAACCACTTACTGTGTTCGTCGAAATATGTAACAATAACATTACCACATTTTGGGCGATATATTTAATAAATTTACTAAGACAGATATTATTTAAAGTTAATTGCTTGGTATATATAAATTAGATAATAACCAGCAAATCACGACAGTGTCAAACCTGCCAAATAATGCAATGTACTATTTAGCACATAAAATAATAATAACAAAATACACATACATTTAAACATGGAAAAAACTGCTATATATGTATATAGCGAGCTTTGTACTTATGTAGTTGTTTTTTTAAATAACGCTCTGCAAGTTAGCATGCAACAGGAAAAATGTTAGGCCTATAATAATATTGGTAAAAAGAGTTACTACTATAATTATTATGTTAAAAATTGAGTTTAAACTTACACAACTAGCCTAATAGTACATACTGTAAAAATACCGGTACCACTCCAGTTAAGCAATTCTGAGAAAAAAATAATCACTAAAATTTAAAATTAAGGAGAATTTAATACTAGCCCTTCCGACTTTGTTTAATTTTTTTCTTTTAGGAAAACATCAATTTACACGATGCAGCGCGTCACAGCTTATACAATAGACAGTGGATGATTCATATCGATATAACTATTCGTATAAATAGACATCTGCACCGAAGATGTCAAAGTATGCGGAATGCTTATCAACGGGAAGCGTTTATGATGATGATGATGATTATGCTAATGATGAATGATAATGATGATGATAATGGTGATGATAATGATGATAATGTTGAGGTTAATGTTGGTGATGCTATTGATGATGATAGTGAAGATGATAATGAGAATACTGATGATAAAGATGAATTACGATGATAGTGATGATAATGAGGATGAGGATGATAAGGATAATGATAATGGTAGTATTGATGACAATTTTTTTTATATGTTGATAATGTTGACAAAAATAATGACGATGATGATGGTGATGGTGATAACGATGATGATGATGTTGGTGTTACTAATGATAATATCAATGATAGGAACCATGTTGTGTTACATAATAATATATGATTACGATGAGGAGGAAGACAATAATACAAGAAACAAGCGTATGTAAATAGCAAATAGTATTAGACGAAGCAACAATTTCTTCGTCAGTAGAGATGATATAGGATTAAGTTTAATCCAAAACGAAGTTTTGAGGTCGTGGGTGTATTTCAGAAGAGAATATATTTTCGTTTGGCGGAAGTACGAATACTTTCTATTAGGGTGATTCATTCACTGTTCATTGTAGAACCGTCGATGGCTATGTAATAGCTTGTATCATTGTATGTATTCCGGTACATTATTAAAAAGGTTTTTGAGGTCTTTTACACATACTGTATATCATAATTTTTCAAAAGATGGGCCTATCTCAGAAATACCGGGTTGGTGTCCGGCGGAGGATAGTTTTCCGCCAAAGTTTTTACTATTTGTGCTTTACATTGTATTTTTATAGTTGTCTTCTTGTTTGTTGTTTATTGCACTGTTTTATTGCAGGACCATTGTAAAACAGCAATAAGACCCAGGGACGTAGCCAGGATTTTGAAAGGAGGGGAGCCGTTATGCGAATTACGTATGACCCCGGCGGGGTCAAGGGGCGGGCGAATCCCCCTGTTAAGTAGCGCACTCTGAACGTTCTTAGAACTGTTTGAGAGGATAAAGTGAAAATTGCAATAGACGCATTATAAATAAGCGAAAAAATAATTATATAATAAATCAACAGTGGCAGGAATTCGAAAGATCCAGGAATTCGAAAGAGAGGTAAACCAGGGAGGGACTTTCACAGACCGAGGAACCACCCACCTCAGCCCCACCATGGTTTATGATTTATGATTAGGGCATCTCTAGATGGCCGGAAATTACATTCTCGCACTTCAATTTGAATATATTTTTCTTTTTTTTCCTTAAAAAAATGAAGGGGGTGGGCTTTGAATCCACCTCTGCTCAAAACATTCTTTATCCAGAATAGTCATAATCACGAAAAATGTACATGAAAAACCAGATCACATCCTAAAAACAAACAGCAGCCACTAAGAGTCGACACCCACCTCAGCCCCACAATGGTTGGAGCTGAGGTGAGAAAATTTGAGAAAATAGTACCTCTAGATGGCCAGAAATGACACTTTTAGTAAAATTCATCATCATCACATCACCATTAGTCAAAATGAAGCGCCAAAAAAAATTCTCATGATCTTTTATCATGGATTTTTGACAACCATAGAGATCTTATTAATGTGTGTATGTGTATAGCATAGAAAACAAAGCTTAAAAACATTGTCTTTGAGTATGTACTTTACATAGGACTACTTCAAAAGCGTGATTTCACAACCACCTCAGCCCCACCATGGCTGGGGCTGAGGTGAGAAAATTTGAGGAAATAGTATCTCTCGAGATGGCCGGAAATGACACTTTTATATAGTAAAATTCATCATCATCACATTACCAGTATAGTCAAAATGAAACGCCAACAAATTTCTCATGATCTTTTATCAGGGATCTACTTAATATCCAGGACAACTTAGGCCTAATTATAGATTACTAAGCTTTAACTATATATGCTATATTATGATCAACAAATCACAACTTTTTAACGCATTTAGCACAATTTTCTTCACTTTTTATTGTTATTAATATTAATATCAATTATTACTATCGTCATCATCATCATTGTTATTATTATTATTATTATTATTATTATTATTACTATTATTAGTATTAGTATTATAAAACAAACATTTAAAGAAACTTGCAAAAGGATAAAAACGAAATTGAACCACAGTATCGCATTTCTATCTTAAAAGACCTGGCCTGAGATTTATGGATTTAAGATTTTTTAAATCACGCTTAGGCCTATGTGTTCTATTAGGCCTATGTATAACATGTACTGATGCATATTTACATGTTTAGAAGTATTCATTTTGAGTGATCCCAGGAAAGAATATGTATTGGCTCAAGAATAAGCTTTAAAATTTTAACACTGTGTACAAAGGGGGGGGGGGAGCCGCGGCTCCCACGGCTTCCCACCTGGATACGTCCCTGATAAGACCTCGTCTGCATATGTTATTCTGCCTAAATAGGCCTATGTTTTAAATAAATAATTAAATAAATCTCCCCGCAAATTCTTCTTGTCGTCACAACTGCATATTAAGATTAATGCATATCATATTGATATCTGGTATACGTTTTTGGTAGTGCTTTTTAACGCACTCAAAAGTTTTTCCTTTTTAAGACAGTATATATCGTGGTATAATAGGTTCAGATTACAATGATTAATACTTTTGTTATCGTTTTTTTTTCCCGTTTTTCCATAACTGTACTACTACATTATTCATAAGGTATAATATTGTATCTAGGTAAGACGAGGCAAAACATAAACCTGATTATGATTATAAACTTTGTCATTATCATAAGTCTTAAAATTAAAACAAGTTTTTTTGTGTTGTTTTTTTTATATTTCAGGAACAAACCTGTTCCAAGTTGCAGCACATGAATTTGGTCACAGTTTAGGATTAGCTCACTCTGACGTCAGCGATTCGTTAATGGCACCATTCTATCGTGGATATATACCAAATTATAAACTTCATAGGGATGATATTGAAGGAATCCAGCACCTTTACGGAAGGAAAACGGTCGTGCAAGGACCGGCAACGCCCACTTACAAACCAACGCGTATGCCTTCAGAATGTTCCGGAGAACTCGATGTAATGACCCGTACTGTAGATGGTAATACTTATGGGTTTAAAGGTTAGTATAAATTGGAGGTTTCGCAAACTTACGAAAACAGTTATGTAATCAAGTAATTTTTAGTCAATCTATCCCCTACAGTAGCATATCTTTCACAACGTAGGCCATCCATGCATTTTACATGGATCAACGATCATATTCAGCTCTAATATTGTCAAAAATGTTTTAGGTACGAATGACGATAATGAAGATGGCGTATTCGTGTTCGTCATTGTTTTCGTTAGGTTGCAAAATTTCCTTAATACCACTAAGTATACACCACTATCATCATCATTCTCATCATCTTCATCTTGTCATAAGCATCTGGCATTCTCATCATCATCATTATAATTATTATCATCCTCTGATATTATCCTTATCATAATAATTCTTCTCACCACCCTATCCTCATCATATTTTTCATCTCCATTGTTTTGCAATACATTTATATTTAATCTTGAATTCAATATACACTCTTCATCACCATCATCATCGCCATCACTATCTCATCATCATTAGGCCTATCATCACCATCATCATCTGCCATCATCTTTCATCACCATCCTCATTCTCATTATTAACATAATCATCAACATTATCATCTTTCATCACCATCCTCATTCTCATTATTACCATAATCATCAACATTATCATCTCCCATCATCTTTCATCACCATCCTCATTCTCATTATTACCATAATCATCAACATCATCATCGTTATGATCACTATCACTACCACCCCTCATTGAGGCTACTGTAGGCCGTTGGTATTCAACTCCAGTCATTCCATCTATTCCAATCCTGTGCGTTCTAATCACCGTCTTTTAACTTTTTTTTAAATTTTTGTTACCATCCACAATTAGCCTACCCTCATTATCATTAGGCCTACACCTAATGAACTTCGACAATTTACAATTCAAATGGTCATCAAACTCTATTAAAAATGGTTGTAATACTTTTTAATTATAGTTCTTAGTAACTAGGCCTATGACTTTTTCGTTGGATCGTTCTAGGGCGGTAGGGATTTGGCGGTAGGGGTGCGTGAGAGGAAATTTTGAGAATAAAAAAATCTATTAGTGCCAGGAAATTCACTCTCATACTTTAAAAACCCTACCGGCACTATATTCATAATGATAAAAATAATATATCAACAATACACTACAACATTTACTTTTTTCTTTATACAATTTAGGAGGGTGTGATCTGACCGTCTGTACCCCCACCCCTGCATCCACCCCAGTCATTCAAGTAATCACAAGTGGATCGACCACAACCCTTTTCACATCTATATCAATTTGTAAAGATGATGATATAATTTAAGTGTCTTTATTGTTTATCGACAGGTAACGAATACTGGCTTATTTATGATTCCGGTGCTGCTACCGGTTACCCAAAACCAATCAGCGAGGGCTGGCCGGGATTACCGAAAAACCTGGACGCAGGATTTTTCTGGGAAAGAAGTGGGAAAACATATTTTTTCAAGGTATGCCTAGATATTATAGTCATCCGGAGAAGTTATATTTATATCGTTCATATTTTGCTACGCATTTGTGTTGAAGGAATTCTTTACAGGAACGGTGACCGGGTCTCTATTGCCAATTTAGGTTACATTTTAGTTTCACCAATTACTTTTGAATCATTTGTTTGTATGATGCAGTGGTGGCGCCAGAGGGGCTGGGGGGCTATAGCCCCCCCCCCCGGGAAGCATAGCCGGGGAAGCATAGCCCCCCGTCGGGGAAGACGATAAATTTTGTTGGGGATCAAACAAATAAAAAAAAATATTTATATGTAATATTCGTTTAGCCACTATATTGTTTGTGTTAACTTTTCATCACAAAAACAACAACAATAACAACAATAATAATAATAATAATAATAATTCAAAAATAATTTGCGTTCTGTTATGACAAATGCTCATTTAGATAGCCTCATGATGGTTGGAATATACATCGTGATAGGTGAAGCAACCTCGACCATGACAGCGTGGTTGACAGATTTCATGCAAAATTTCCAAAATATAGAATTTCACTTTCAAGAATGAGGATTTGAAAATAAATTAAATGGTTACATTGCATACTCTTTGCTTCTTGTTTTATTTAAAATGTTTTGGTTTTGGAAGCTGATTTCAACATTAGAAAGCATAGCCTACATGAAGTCATATTAGGCCTATAGTAACTCGATGCCTATTAAATAAGTAATAAAAAATCGTCATAATTCATCAAATATTCGTGGCTTCCAGGGGGCTTCGACCTCTGGACCTCCACCGGGGCCCTAGGCGGCCCCCTGGCCCCAGCCAAGTGAGACTCGATTATACACATCTAGATGTGTATAAGACGGCCATAAGCAACTCCGTCGGGCAGGTCCTGGAGCCATCACTGGTATGATGAATTTAATTTTCTTTCAAACACAGGCTTCAACATTTTTTTTTCTTTTTTAACTTTACTACTAGGGAAATATGTACTGGAGATATACAAACCAAGTTCCTGACGTGGATTACCCAAAACCAGTTTCGAACTGGCGCGGAGCTCCAGCAAACATGGATGCCGTGTTTGTCTGGAGCGGTAATGGGCGAATCTATTTCGTCAAAGGAGGACAGTATTATCGTTACAACCCAACAACGTTTAAGGTCGATTCGGGCTACCCTGCTCCGCTGTCAAATTGGAAAGGACTTCCCTCTAACATTAATACAGCGATGCAGTGGAAAAATGGAAAGACCTATTTCTTTTCAGGAAGTCAGTACTGGCGCTTTAACGATAAAAAATTCAACATAGAGGATGGATATCCTAGATTAACAGCTATTTGGTGGATTGGTTGCTCACAGACGGCCGCTCTACAAGGAGCTGGAATAACGGCATATGCACCGGGAGGGAATGGCGTACCAGTTACCAGTCCCGTCGGTACCAGCACAAGCAAATCACCTAACGTGGTGCTTGAACCAAATAATAGCGGTGTATCGAATCATCCAGAGTTAATTCCAATCCTAATATCATCGTTGATCACTGTGACACTGTGTATGTTATGAACAAACTGTAAATTTAACCATTTTACACAAAATGAGATACAACGTAATCAACCCAATTACTATTATTATTATACGTCTATATACACTAATGCCAGGAAAAAAAGGCAGTACAAAAAATAATGCATATTCAATAATACGTTTTATAATATGTATTTATTGATTGGTTGACTGGTACGACACGCTGGACTGGTTCGTGTCGATGTATAGATCAATATGATATAGGGCGAAAGTTCGGGTAGGGCATCACACACGGCATCAATAGATTTCATGAATACCTCAAAAAATAAACAAAAGAATTTTCGACTGCTGCTACGACAATTCTCTGGATTTACTCTGTCTCTTATACACATCTCTCTATAACTCATGAAAAAGTTATAAATTTGCCAAATTTAATTACTGAGATGTCACGTTTTCGGCCATAAGATTTCATCAGATGTAGAGCATAAAATCCAAATAAAACAATTTAAACATATATTACGGACGTAAGGCAAGTATACAAACATACGACGTGAAGCAATGTTTAAGGAGTAAAAAGACAATAGAACAATATCCTTAGGGGCATATGCTAATACACAAGCAGAAAAAATAATCCCAACTCAGATATAAAAAAATACTGAGAACAAAATACATATATTAGAACACAGATATTCCACAGTTTGCTTCGATAAATATAATGTAAAAGCAGAGAAATAAAACTCATGTTCTAGTTGTAGACATAGGATTAAGCAAAATAATTTATATTCATAGATATTTCAAACATGACCTGAATGTCTTATATACACAAACATACATACATATATACATATATATGCATATATATACATATATATATATATATATATATACATTATGTCAATATTTGACTGCTATTATAATCTAATAATATTATTACTCTGTATTATATATATATATATAATATATATATATATATATATATATATATCTTCTTAATATTTTTATATTATTTTTAATATTATTATTATTTTCAAATGGTCGGTGTAAAGCAGAACACAAAACACAATATAAGTTCAAAGCAGTTGTGTTTTTTAATAGTATATATTATTATTATTATTATTATTATTTTGAATTTATTCAAATTTTCTTGATGAGAAACACAAATTATTGTTTGCATTACATAGAACATAGACCTAAAATGAATATTAATATTACTATTATTAGTAGTACTATTGTTATTATTATTATTATCATCATAATTATTAACATTATCCTTATCGCCATTTAGGACACTGCAGGTTGTCGATGTTCTGTTCGCATGCTACTTTTTGCCTTGTAAGGGCCATGTGTGTAAAATATTGAATAGAAATTGTTATTACTAATATCATTATTATTAATTATTATTATTATTATTATTATTATCATTATTATTATTTATATTTATTTATATTTATTACTAAGAAGAAGGTATGATTGAAAACATAATTTAATGATAGGCCAACGTCTACATTGTTTTTATATTTATGTTCTTGATTTTAGATGTCGTTATGTACTACTGTATGTTATTTAATATATTATGCGAATTGTTATGTTTTTTTTGTATGAAGAATATGATAGTATATTTAGAAGACTTTGTTCTTTTATTGAAAAAGTGTATGACGATGAATAAAACAACGATACTGATATAAAGGAAATAATCTAGATAAAAAAATTACAGTGAATCAAAAGTAAGATAAACCATACATTTGGATGCTAGAGAAGATTGCCTCTTCGGGGCGACTGGCACCAGTGACATGAAGCCTATTTTCCACTTGGCGAATTTATTCGTGCGAATGGAAAGCGGCGGATCATGCACATGCGCATTCACATTTCTATCGGAGTATTTGCTAGCGTAAAAATGCGCAACCAATCAGAACTCAGGAAGCAAACCGACGCTTTGATTCGCGCGAATAAATTCTCCTAGTGGAAAACCAGCTTTAGAAGATTCAAACTACTGTATACCGTAGTTTGCTGTATAGACCTTTCCAGAATGGCAGTCAAACTGACCAATTAAAGAGCAAAGAATACTCATTTCCACTAGGCGAATTTATTCGCGCGAATCGAAAGCGTCGTTCATGCGCATGATGCGTATTCACATTTCTGTCGGAGTTTTCGCTTCAGCGAAATTGGTAGTTCGAACAGTTTCTACTTTTTGCGAAGCGAAAAAATGCAGCCAATCAGAGCTCAAGAACCGAACCGACGCCTTCGATTCGCTCGAATAAATTCGCCTACTGGAAAACTGGCTTTACGCCGTCATTTTGTGGCACCTTTTAGCAACAATACCCAGTAAGATACCTTTCCGGAGTGGCAACCAAACTGAACAACTGACTCTGCACAAACGCATCATGTGTTTGCGTATGTTTTTACGCTGTCGTTTTGTGGAATCTTAAGGCCAACTCAGACAGCGTCGGCCGACGCAGCCCGACCCGATTTATCGCCGGGGACAGTCTTAAGCCGTCGTGAGAAATATTAAATGTTTAATATTTTACGACGCGACTGCCCCCGACGCACACCATCGCGTCTGCGTTTAACTCACACAGACCCGACGCGACAAGAAATCGCGTCGGGCTGCGTCGTACGACGCTGTCTGAGTTGGCCTTTAGAAACAATATCCAAGGGCCGGGCTTTAGCGAAATGGTCCCTTGCAATCTAGATGATGAAGATGTTTGGTGTGCCAGTGTGAACACTGTAATACCGCCATGCATTAATAATAAGTCCATGCTCTGATACACCATAATGCGCGTTCGCAGTACGCCCGGGGCATTTGTCACTGTTTGTGTTAACCTTGTCAAAATAAAAAGAATCACTAAACGCACACCCCATTACTTTAATATTATTTGCATAAATATTTTGTGGCTACCAATTCAATCCTTTTCTGTGTGACCAATATATTATGAGCATGATAATGTCATAATTACAACCAAGTATGCGTATATCACATTTATATTCACACAGGCTATGTTCTTACACGGCAGCTAACGGTTAGCAGGATCCAGATCCTGCTAACCGTTAGCTGCCGTGCGTCCATGCGAGAAAATCCCGATCCGGATACCAACAATATGATGATCGAATCACTGGTCAATAAGAAACTGGAAATTGTAAACGCGAATATAATGGCAGGCATAATTTGGTATAATTTTTTTTGTGGTATACAAAGATAAAGAGAATGGGAACTTTTACTTAAAACAACCACACCATTTGGACTCAATATTAGGAACGTTCTCCCAGTACACTAAATTAAACCAATGGCATTTCAATTTATTCAGGATAAATCATTTGGCATATTTATTGAGGCTTGCCTCTAAAGTTTAGTTTTGGCCTTCCTGTTTACTTATTTAGGCTGTTTATTCTAATCTCACCCAGCCTATTGTTTCCAATCATGCTTGCATGAAATTCTCACTTTATACCATCAAAACTGTATTTACCTTTCTTTGATGATTTATGTATATATATATATATATATATATATATATATATATATATATACATAAATCATCATATATATGTATGTATATATAATACAATAATTATAATATACCGCATTTATTCGAAAAAGGTGTTTTTTTGAGCAGCCAGCGTTTACTGGTAAATGGAGTCTATGCACAATTAATGGTAAAAAGTGTTTTGCATGGTTTTTAAATCCCTTAGCTGCATTAATTTAATTCCACTAGAGTAAAACATTGATAATTAATTCAATTCTGAAAATATTATATATTGCTTCCACTTCATCAGTCCATGCTTATATTGGAAGAAAAATCAAACGTCTTGGCGTTTATTCCAAATGACCTTTGGTTTCTTTGGGGGAGGGGGTCGTTTGTTCAAAGTGGAGCATTTATTTGAATAAATACTACCGGTATGTAATTATTTTTTTTTAAAGATGATGAATCAAAAGATGTTAGCCTATAAATTAATTATTATTAGTCTTTAATACATTTCACATTATGACGCTTACTCTTTCAATTTTGTTTTGTTTCATGTTTTTTAATTGTCTTTGCTAATTATGTTTATTTTGAGAGAAATAAATAGGGTCCTCCCTCCATGCATGGGACGAATGGGCAGAGTGTGCGTGAAAATGAATATTACATAGCCTTTCATTCTTAGGCCTATTTGAAGTCACGCCTTGATGAAATTGTCTTTTTAGCATCCAAATAAGTATGTTAAAAGAAGTTAATTTATTAATTTAATTGTTTTATAAATTGTACAAGTGTTTAATCGTGGAATTTTGTGTGCCTCGCATCACTCGCACTGTTGGTACACGTCCCGCAAGAATTACATTCATGGCTCGAATGAATTGCATGCGTCGCTGGATGACTCGCTGACTCGGTGGCTCGCACTTTGGCAACCCTCGTTTCAGCTGGAGGGCTGAAATTCAAGTTACGGTAGAGAACAGTCTTTCGGATGAGAGGTTTAAGCCAATAGTCCCGTGTGAAAAATAGCGTGTGTGCACGTTAAAGAACTTTCGTGGGTTATCCTTGACACCGAATAAATCCATCATAAGAAAATGTGTTGTATGACGAGCAGCCCACCTAAAATGGACGTTAACACCTATGGCGATAACGATCGTCACTGCAAACATGCCTTTATAGTTCGTGTTTGATCATGAAATATGGATATAAATTTTGTTTTGAAAATCAATTTAAATCGATAATAATTGTGTGGTAAATATTCATATTAGTTTAAAATCAATTGATAGTTGTTATAATTCATTGTGATTAGATTTTCTCATGAGATCAAATGGAAATAGCAGAAATCAATATATGAAAACTGATAAATACCCTTTCCATGTTCACGGTAGTGTTATTAGGCCCGCAAACATCAACGAAAACGATGATGCGCTCAATATTGGTACTGCTCGGTCTTTCCGCCGTTGCATTTGCATGCGAAGACGGCTGGGAGTCATTTGGTGAAAGTTGCTACAAATTCGATAATACTGATAGGAACTACGCAGATTCCGAAGCCTTTTGCCTTGAACAAGGAGGGCATTTAGTATCTATTCATAGTGACGATGAGAACATTTTCGTCGGTGACAAGGCCCGAGAATTAAGTATGGGCAATACCTGGATAGGACTGGATGACAATGACGAAGAAAACGTCTTCTCATATCTGGACGGAACGCCATTCTACAGAGGAGGGTTTACTAGAGGTGAGCCTAACAACTGGGGAGGTAATCAAGATTGTTCCTATTTCCCGTTTAGAGGCACTTATGGATGGGATGACATGAGATGCAGCAATCAGGCATCTCCACTATGTGAACGTAATGGCCCATGTCCTGAAGAATGGATTGTCAGAGAGGAAACCGGGAATTGTTACAAGTGGTTTACTGATCGCATGTCGTATGATCAAGCTAAGGCAAGGTGTTTGGAAAACGGGGCCTACTTGGTATCGATCACTACCCCTGAAGAAAACAGATTCGTCATCGATGACGTTGCCATAGCAACAAGTGGAGAGGAAAACGGACCACAGACTTGGATTGGATTAGATGATGAAACAACTGAAGGTTATTGGACGCTTGTGGACCCTGAGAGTACCGACTTCCTTGGACGCTTTAGTAGAGGAGAACCAAACAACGCGGGAAGCGGACAGAATTGTGCATGGTTCCCATTCAGAGAAGCCTATAAGTGGGACGACGTTTCCTGCAATGCCAACAGAAAAGCCGTCTGTAAGAAACCCAACCCAGAACATTTATTCGGCGACCTAACTGAAAAAACCAAAAGTATCGTTGTGGCTCTGTACAGTGGATGCATCAACACAGAGATACAAGACGACCAAAATCTTTGCGAAAAATTAGAGGGCATATTTGATGAACTTGTGGGTGACGAAGATGAGGAAGAATAACCTCACGGACATTGGAATACTTAAATGTTGTAGCTAGATATATTAGGCGACGAATCTATGTTCAGTTTGAGAAGTTCAACAGTTTCATGGTCTTCTAGTCTTTATTATTTCTTTAAATTTGTTATTTATTTAAAACATCTGTCCAGTTTATTATTGTATTTGTTTGTTTTTTCCCCCGAAATATTTCATATAAAGTGTGTACTATGTAATTATGGCATGATGACTGACAAACGCCACTCACATGTCTACTGTCGTGTAGCACCATGCACAATATAAACAAGTTTATATATATATTATATATTATTATATAATTATATATATATATTATATGTATATAGTATATATATTATATGTATTATATATATTATATATTATATATACTGTATTATATATAGGCCTATGTTATATATATATATATATATATATATATATATATATATATATGTTTTATAGTACTATATTATGAATATGTATGATAAAGGGTACGTTATGTATTTTTATCACTTGCTGCATTTTACATAAATTAAATCCTATGAAAACCGTTTTGCTTATTTACACTGAATCTCAGAATGTTAAGGCGTTGAGTAGTGCCACCTCAACTGTCTGCTAGGCATTCATTATGTTGACTTTAAGATGATGATTATTGAACTCCTCGACTGGACATAAATCGTATTAGTCTAATATCGTGATTATAGACACAAACATTCTATTCTTTTTTTGCCTTCTCAATTCTTTCTTGTTGGAATTCATTAAAAAGGTGAAACGGGATTATGTTTTGTGTGTATTTATTTTTATAACTGAATAACTAAATCGAATAGAAGCGCATCAAATTGAATTGGACTTAGTTGATTAAAAATGGATTGAATGAAAATGAACTGAGTAGAATTTATTTGGAATTCGGTAAAAAAAACAAGGAGAAAGGAAAGTCACACAGTTGCCAAGCACAATAGAGTGATTCGGCGATGGGCGTCACTCACGTGACCAAACTTGACCAAAATTTAGGGGTTTCAAAGGCTTATTTAATTGGTGTTAGAGTCTATTAATATGTACAAAATAGGCCTACCACCATAGGAATAGGGGGAGGGGGCTGTGTTCTAAACGTCTCAAGCTATACGTCGCCTGATCAATGACGCTTCACTTTACCGATCCTGGTAAACTCATCGCCGTCAAGTTTCAGCACTATTGTTGTTTTATAACTGCTTTTTTAGTCATTGTTCTTCGCGTGCTCAAAAATACGTTTCTACACCAACTTTCCGTATTTATCTCATTCCAACTCATTCATTCACAGAAGTTCTGTTCTCTGGAACAAACTCCCATCACATGTTTTCCTGTTTTTTTTTTACAATATTCAACTTTTTAAACGGAATATCAATCGTATTGATCCACTTTCTCTGTCTTAATTGTCCTTTGTCTGGACATTAACTCATATGTTTTACCTTTTCTGGGCATCACATATTTAAAAAAAAAAAAGCTCAAAAAAGGCCTACTATTATCTATTTAAATTTTATAGACGGAAAGGGACTTAACCTGGGGCGGATGCAGGATTTGGCGGTAGGGGGTGTGTGAGGGTTCATCTCACTTCCCCCCACTACGGTTGTGGCTGAGGGAATAGAAAATTTTGAGAATAGGGACCTCTCAGGCTCGGATCAGGAGTTTTAGCTGGGTTTCCATAGAATCGCTTATCGACAATCGTGACAGTTGTGGTTCACAGACGAATCAATGTGCCTTCCTGATTGCACAGGGCAGCTAGCAATGCACCCTGATTCTTCTGCGTCTGCAACGCAATCGGAGAAGTTGAACCAGGTGAGCGATTATATGAAAACCGAGCTTTACCATGACTATCACACATAATGGAGTCCCTCAGTGGGCGGGGTCATGGGAACAGAACGTAATGTTTACTTGTTCCGTCGCTGGAAGACTATTTTAGAAGGGGGGGGGGGGTGCTTCGGGGGGGGGGGGGGGGGTGCTTCGCGGTAGTCTTGGGGTTCTCCTAGCTTTGGAAAGTTTTGCTTTTACTAGGTGCTGAGAGATGCACTTACGTGCATTACGAGACTTCTATTGATGAATGAATACGCACAGAATTAATAGTTCTTCCCCATTTTACCATGGACAATTAATATTGCGATGATGAGGTGATGATGATAAGGAGAAGGCATCGTAGCAGGTGACGCAGGGTCCTGTGCAAGTTAATCAACAGGCCCTTTGATATGAGTATCAATCGAGGCCCGTATCCCGAGTTCGTCGTCACAATCGGACAACAGTAATTATCAACAATTTATATAATCGGTACATTCTCGACTGTCATGAAAATATCATATAATTATCTAAAAAATTACGTTATATGCATGCTCGGAAACGGAAAGTTTAACTTAAAAGTTTAATATATGTTTCATGTTGTTTGTTGAATGGTCTTTAATGATACCTATTATATTCTAATATTACCACAACATAAGGAAGAGCACTTTGTCACCTACAAAGTTCAGACCCATATACATTTATATTTCCTTAGGCCTAATTCATAAGGAAGTCCGCTCTATATCCAAATTTCAGGAAATTATACGTTTTATGCATGCTCCGAAGTGAAAATTTTGTTTTATGTTGTTTGTTGAATGGTCTTCTTTTAAAATAGGCCTATTACACTCTAATATAACCACAATATAAGGAAGTTCATTCTTTAAATGTTTAATAGATCGATTATGCACATGTTAAATCCAATTTAAAAAAAAAATTAAAAAAATACGTTTTCAGTGCACGCGCCGACGTGGAAGGATTAACCTAATAATCTTGTTAATAATGCGGTTCTAAAATTAATCTTATGACCACAACTTTAATTTGTAACTTCAGAAAAATTAATAATGCATTTTTGCAGCTGGGAAAGTAATTAAATATGCATAAATGTCTTCTGTGATTGGTTGATTGCCAACATTTCAATGCTTAGTGGTTGGACGGTAGGATATAATGAGTAACTCTCATAATAATTTCATGTTTCAAAAAATTGTTTGGAGTATAATATGATCACGTTCCATGATAGATTACATCCACAGTGTGCCCCTAAGCCAAAATTTTAAATGTGAATAAATTGAGTTTTTTCGAATTACGACAGACTGAGTAGATTAGGCCTACTGGTTAAAATGTAAAAATTTAAGATTTTATTTTTAAATCACAGAAAATCACAAATTTATATTCAGTACATTCTCGACTGTCTTGGAAATTAGACCTCATTAAATTTGATTAGGTGCGTTATACACACTCTTCGTAACACCCCACCTACTGGATATACGAGCCAGGAAATTTTACATTTTACCTGCCAATTAATACAGTATTATACGCTTATTAGATATCCTCTCAATTTCTCAGTATTTTTTTGTTCTTTAATTATTTTTCCACTTCCAACGCTGTATGATTTGAAATTTACATAACATTCACGTCGTTGCTCTTCTTCAGTTTCCGTGTTCATTTTCAGTCTCTCAGTGCTTGGTGGTCTTAGATGTATTGTATCTAAGTGTGTTCGTAAGTTTTAAGCTCTAGGTCTACAATTAGGCCACCAACTCCATTAGACTTGTTTTTTTGTTTGTTTGTTTGTTTTGATGAATAGCATTCGTTAAAATAATTAAATAATAATTCATTAATCAAAAAGTAATAATTAAAATAATATGTTTTCGCTTTGGTGTAATTTTGGAATAACAACATATAATAAAATTATATATGCCTTTCAATAAGGTTATAAGAATCAACGCACATGTATAGCCTATCCTCCCTGTGATTGACTTTGTATTAACCATACATTGTGACATAAATAATAATAATAATAATAAAAGAACTCAACAGTGTACCGTACGTTATCGCGCAGCCGATTTAGTTACGGTCCCTCTTTGATTAATACTTAAACAATGCAAAAAGTTTATTTTGTCTGTATATTTTTGTCTTTCGTTTAGGTAGGTGGCATTTCTGACAGAAAGAGTTGGAATTCGCCAGACCACCAGGCACTGCTATCACTTTATATTGGCGAACGGTGCGAAGAGGTCTGGATCCGCGCCTGCCTCTAGGTGCCACGAAATTGCACTCTCATACCTTACAACAATACAATACAATTATTTTTCATAAGACAATTTAAGAGGGTGAGACGGCACCTTCTGCACCCCCTCTGCATCCACCCAGTTAACTCACTATCACTAATCTTAATAGCTGGATTGCTCATCAATCATTGTACAGACAAAATTGAAGCCATCGACGCTATATGCAATGCAAGAACCCAATTGACGCGTACTAGTCTAGTAAAGTTTTTATGGCATTTATTTAAATTATTGTTAAAAATCCTTTAAATAGTTATTAATAAAAAAAAATTAAATTATTATGTTATATAAACTGGTTTTTTTTCACATCCTATCTTATTACTCAGCGCGCCTGTTTCTGCAGTTTTCAAAAGCGCTAGAAAAACTTTGCTTTGTTGGTGCAAGGATATTAACTGTTACCAGGATAGGAAGCTGGCTGGTTTAAGCGTCTAACTTGAATTAGCCTTATGTGTGGTATTGTTATGCTAATGGAACAGATAAGCACAATCTGCACATGCTCAGAAAAGCAAAACTTTCCTTAAAGCCTGTTTTTTTTCCACTAGGCGAATTTATTCGCGCGAATGGAAAGCGTCGGTTCTCTTCCTGAGCTCTGATTGGTTGCGCATTTTTTTCACTTCGCAAAAAGCAGAAACAGTTCGAACTACTGATTTCGCTGAAGCGAAAACTCAGATAGAAACGTAAATGCGCGTGCGCATGAACCGACGCTTTCGATTCGCGCAAATAAATTCGCCTAGTGAAAAACAGGCTTAATGCTTTGCTTTGTGATGACGCATACGCGTGACGTTTTGGGCTCCCTAACATTGCACCGGTAGCTTTATTAAAACAAGCCAATGAGCAATTCCAGCTCTTTATAGATCACTGCCCACTGGACCCTATTAAGGCTTCGCCCTGGATGTAAAGAACTCTCCTGGAAACCGTCAATCCCTTGTCAAACATTTTTGCTCTAAATTTAACTGAACTAGCATCCACGTTATTTTGTCTTCCTGCTCTCCTTTGCATTATTAGATGTGGTCGTTGGTATCTTATTCGGCATTGAGAGAAGTGGAAAGCACTGTGTATCTTTGTATCCCGCATATATCACTTCGTACCCGTCGTTGTCGACAGCATCCGCTATATACGCCATTTTGTCGGTTGTTTCTGATAAACCATATTCATCAAAATATATCTCTATTATCCATTCACAGTAGCTAAAGTAATTGACAAATACAAACGCTACAGTTAGACAATCCAAGCGCATGCACCGACACTAATTAAGTTCTAGTAGGGAACAGTGCTAGTTTTCCCAACAGGGAGTATTAATATATTTTACAATGTTTTCTAACATACAATAATACTTACCTTCTAATTCGTGTATATTACAAAATTATACATACGCTTTCTTTGTTTTTGGGTGTTGACAGATACACCGCTCTTCCCTGTAGCCGGGCACACACTGCGCGCCGTACGACCGTCTGGTACTAGGACATTTCACCGAATGCCAGCTTGCCGACGGACGTTTGGCCGACAGACAGTTGACCAAAAGAACATTCAACGACACAGAAATTCGCCGACACCGAATTTCACCGACAGGACGTTTCACCGACAGGACGTTTCACCGACTGGACGTTTCGCCGACGGCCAATTCTCCGACAGCCAATTCGCCGACAGATATTTCACCAATAATTTTTTTTTTGTGATGTGATTGATGTTTCGTCGACAGGTGTTTTGTTTTGTGGAGGACTGGTAGTCATCATGGAAAATCGTTATTTATACCTATGCACACCCACTTTTAATATATAAATCATGCAATATAAGATTATGCTAAAAACATTAAACATAGGTCTATAATAAACACATGTTCATCTTTATTTTTTATTAAGTATTTTAGTACTGTAGAAAATCACAAGAGACTGTAATAATTAAGAGAATATCGGGGCACTTAAAAAAAAAAATAGTATAAATTGAGATAAAAGGAAAAACAAGATACAAGGTGACTTTATTTCAAATTTAATGAAAAATTTAAATATTTTAAAGTACTACTAATATTAAAAATGTTTAACATACACCAGAATAGGACGTATTACAAATATACAGTAAAGTTAAAATATACAGGTGGGGGACACATTACAATATTAATTGATCGCTATCTTTTATTTATTCACATATTTTTTATAATATTCATTTTATTCTGACAATGAACTCTCTATGAGCTGGAAGGTTGTAGCGGCTTAAGCATTTATTTTGTGGAATAAAACAAAAATAAAGCGACATGTATACTGAATAATTTACTGAGCATTAAAACTAGAGAAAGATATAACTTACAACCTACCTTGATCTAATAGCGAATCTGTTCGTTAGTAATGAAATAACCGAACCGAATAAAAATTAAACATCTAAATATGTCACTTGTGACACATCCATCCATTAACGTGTTCTCAAAAAAAATGTCGGCGAATTGTCTGTCGGTAAATTGGCTGTCGGCAAAACGTCCTATCGGCAAATTGGCATTCGGCGAAATGTGGTGTCGGCAAAATCACGTGTCGGCGAATGGTATTTCGATCATAGTCTGTCGGCCAAATGTCTGTCAGTGAAACGTCCGGTCACGGAGTTCGAAAGGGCCATAGTTGATTTAATACATTTTTACTTACTTCTCAATATTAGGCCCAGATTCTTTCAGGACATTGTAAACGACATATCCCTGGCATTTGTAATTGCGTTTGAACTCTTCGGCAATATCGCTCACCCGGTTACCACTCACACGAGCGAATTCGTTATCCTTCCGAAACATAACGATATACTTTTCAGTTCCAGCTGTCTCCATCAGAGCTGGTGTCGTATCCCTCTGTAACAAACCCGAACTAAAATTCGCCGAATGAACCTGTAATTATACATTATCATAATTTATATTACATAGCCCTCATGTAAGGTGATTGTGTTCTTTAATAGGCAAAATACTTTACGTTTGAAAAAGCAATGAACATTTCGGCCTGTGTCCAGAAGTTGTGGTTCGGCTTTAAGCTTATTCTTTTTTTAACTTTCGTTTTAATTTTCAACCCGGAAAGCTGATAATTAAAACTAAATGATTACAGAATAACATTCGTCCTCTCTGGTCAATAAACAATTCAAATATTCCAATGTTATTATTCATGTTATCAACTATATCAACAAATGTTGTTATATATTGAGTTGATAACATGAATAATAATGTTATTATTCATGTTATCAACTCAATATATAACAACATTTAAGTAAAATCAGTTTGAAATATAATAATTAGAAATTAATGTAGTGCTAATAAGCAACGTCCCACTTACTTTGAACAAACCCATATGCCTCATTCTCAATGGCCAAAAACCTCGATACAAACGCCCTCTATTTTTACCAACCGGTAAACCGTCTTGGAAGAATTGTCTGATGTCATCGATGTGCCAGAAAATTTTGGCAATGTACCCAAAATCCGACTTCCGACTGAGTTCAGGCTGCTGCATTCGCTCACATAGCAGCATGGCCTTAGCTCCTGCCTTAAAATACATTCCCATGAGGATCCTGAGAAAAGATTTGAACACACGTAACCACACTGGTGAATCAAAGCCGATAATATGTATCTTGCAATCATTTAACTCGTGTACGTCCACTTCCTCTGCGCGCTGCGTATTGACAAACAATGCGCGCCAAGTATGGTATATTACGACGAAAAGTAATCCAGCGACGACGAATCCTAACATCATGTCAATATAGTGAATTGACATCAAAGGGCGAGTTCATCAAATTCCTATGGGCATAAAAATATGAATCCCAAAATTGGTTTCATAAACATAAAACAGATGAAGTTTGTAAGTAAAATACACATGAGCAGTGGCGTGCTACGGGCAGTGCAGGGCTATTAGGGGCCCATCCATAAATAAGAAAGAAACGGGCAGCGGGACCCTCAATGATACTCGGTGTTTAAGGAAGTAATTATTGATGACTGTGTTCAATGGTGTATTCAAGGCTGGGGCCCAGCCCGCCTGCACGCCACCTCCCCTTCCTATTTTTTCAAAATTATAAAATATGGGAATAAAGTAAATTATATTCATTATAAGTCTGAGAGGGCTATTTCCGTCCACCTAGAGGTGCATAATCATAAATTTTCTTACCTTAGGCCCCCAACATGGTGGGGAAAAGGTGGTTTCCCTCCTTCACCAGTGAAAATCCCTCCCTGGCCCCTTTATTCGAATTCCCTGATTTACCACTACAATTGTTAAATTTTACGTGCCACCAATTTTTTTTTTAAATAAAATACCTTACAGCAGCTGCTGAGACCGATTATTCCCCTCTTAAAATAGTTACGAATCCGATTATAATAGTATTTAGGAGTAATTATAATAGTGTTTATGAGTAGGGGGTAAAAAAAAGCACTTCTTACGATGAATTTTCTGAGGGAATTCCCCCATCAGTGTCATCAAAGGGCCCGGCAATTAATCTTGCACTGGGGCCCTTTCGCACATAGCTACGCCGCTGACACTGAACATTCGAGTCTGAAATCGAGATGCCATGTCTCCGAATTACAAAATCGTTATGAACTTTGGGAACAATTGAAGCCTGTGTCGTCGGCATTGATATATATGATGTACTTGTTGAAGTTAACAACTTCCTTGTAATTTTACCAGTGCTTTAGGCCTACCTTCTTCTTACAAAATAATAGTATTACTGTATACAATATATGGGTTATAACGGTTAACATGCGCTGTTAAGTCCTAAAAAACTTGCATAGTCAGAAATATTTCATATGGATGCTTACCGATCCACGTCACATCTAGCAAGAAACGTGTTTTCCAGAAGGCTGGGCAAACCAAACAGCATGTATTCAGGTTACGAAATCACGCGTTGGATTAGTCTCCCTGGGCTAAATAAGAGTCGGGTTTCAGACTTACCACGTAGCGAATTTTATATAACATAAGAATCTTACATCCACCACGCCCTCATATGGAAGTCAACTATTTTTTTTGACAGGATAATAGTTAAAATGAAGTCGTCGAATGAAATGAGAGATTCATCCACAGTTTATTAATATCGTTTTTTATGAGCAAAATTCAATTTCATATTGGAATGGAACAGCTGTGCAGTGCTTAAAAACAATCCCACTACACTTACATCATTCACGGGCAAACAAAATATTTAGACACTGAATCAAGGGCTTAAAACTAAAAGACAATGCTCAGTTCAATATCGTAGCCTGCCTATATTTCACACAGAGAGCAATTTCATGCAGTAGGAACGCGAACTACCCTATGCTTTAACATACATTCACTGTGGGAAAAGGTATGCTCGTGGATTTGTCTGGCTTAGTGCATTACTTTTATGAATATTCGTATCGTATCATAAAACGCGAATGCGTTCGGACTAACAAGGGCGAATTGACAGCAGTTATGCATATATTACCGTTAACAGGTAGGCCTATTTATCTATCCATGCCCACCTGCAAAGCCTGGTGAATATCTCACGGTTAATAATTATATTGAACCCTGATTTTATAAATAACTTGTAGGCTGTATCATTACATCAATATCCTTATCATTAGGCCTATCATTGTAGTCTGTGTTCGATTGACTTCGCCATGCAATACAGTGGCGAACGCTGGGGCCAGGGGCCATACGTGGCAGAGGGCCCTTTTGGGTCCCAGTCACCAATTCAATTGTGGAATTAATTTTAGATTTTTTTTGTTTTTTTAGATTTTCATGTTTTTCATTGTATTCTAATTTTTGGAGTCTAGACTACCAGCTTTTCTTTCCAAAAAAACTGTTAATGGTATTATTATAGCCATCCCTTATAGGCCCTATGTGATGTCGTTATGACCATATTTAGGCATGTCACATGTTTTGTCAAATAAAGTTTGAGAGTTTGGACAGAGCTTTATGATGAGTACCGAACCACGGTTATACCATACCTCCATGGTTATATTAGCACGGGGGCGAAGCCTTGCGAGCGCAGCAAACAACTAGGGTGGGGGACAGGGGAAAATTTGCGTTATTTTACGTGATAAAAATAAATTTGAGAGAGGTCATACCACGTAATTTTTCTATAAAATCCCAAACAAAATAATTAGCCTCAACGCAATTTGTAAACAAGAAAATACATTTGGTGTGAGGATTTCACTTCCCTGGTTTCATCCGGACAAAGGGTAATGATTTTAAAACCATGAACCTCCGATGAAGGTAAATCATAAGAACAATCCCAGTGTCAAAATATGGTCGCAATCGTTACGGGAGAGGTGGTGGCTTGCACTGTAGATAGGGAGAACAAACTGGACCATAAGAGCTTTGAGTTCATTTGCGTTGTTTCTAGATTTAAGAGTGACGATGATAAGTAATGCACAGTTGATGTGTATGTAATTGGTTTTCAGAATTAAAGAAAAAAAATATCATTCATTTTATGATGTCTAGGTCAAATATTTCTGACTGTTTTTGCGCAAGTTCCATTCAACCAATAAATCCTACTATTGTTTATAGAGGAAGCATTCAAATGAATACAAAATCAATCTTCCTAATAATGTATTCCATAATATCGATAATCCAAAGTTATATTTTTATTTCATGTGTGCTTATCAATATAAAATATTGGACCAAAGGATAAAGTAATATCGATTTTTGCTCATCTTTCATCGCTACACCATATGTTGGCTCGTCGTATGAAGGCAAAGTAGTGAAAATTCAGTGACGTTTTGACGCACTGATAATCAGAGAACAAATGACGATAATAGGCCTATTGATATTTTCAGAAAAACAATTTTTTGTTTCCATTAGCAAGAGTATAACATA
>NW_022716829.1:3413572-3431330 GCF_011630105.1 Anneissia japonica
AGATGTGTATAAGAGACATATATAGGACTATATAAAACTCTGGAGAGGTGTTTGTTGCCACTCTGATGCACTGTGGAATACCCATTATAAATAATCAAATATTGATAGGTGTTCAAGTAAAGGAATAGTGATGTACTGTACATATCGATTGGGCAGTCTATCAACGAAAGAGTTCGTTATCAACTTAAAAAAAAACGTTCCTTGACAGGAAGAACCACTAGCTTCTATGGCCTAGTTGTATGGTACTAGCTGCGAGAGATCGCGGGTTCAATTCTTTCCAGGGACACTTTAGTTGCTTTCAGCAGGCAGAGATGGTGTTGGTTGAATTAGGGCCTCAGTTGAGGGATAGTGCAAGGTTAAATGGATTATAATAATGGACAACTGCAGCAGGAGCATTTTAATCAAGTAATGAAATACATCAAGTGCATGGTATGTAGCATTATAAAAAATAAATTCTGAATCAATCAATGCATGCCTCGGTGAATATCACAAAAACTATACTAACAATAGCGGGCGGCATACAATATTAATTTTTTAATCTGTGTATAAAGGCAAGTTATTAGCTTTCATTTAATAATTAGAATGAACGGACGTAGGCCTATAGATATATTTTTATATCTTTTTTTTTGTAGTAAATGATCTGTAATTCAATATCTATTTGTTTTGATCTGTGTTGTATTATTCGATTTTTTATGGTTTTTTTAAAATAAATTGACAGTAGATATAATAATTAAGTTACCTAAGCATATTAATCATATTTAATTTTAAAACATTATCAAATAAAATAAACTGAAAAAGATGCATATAGGCCTACTCTACATCAAACGAACGATTAGTACAGTACTATAATTCTGGAAAACATTTTTCTGCACCACTATCAGTCTGTGATTTGCAAGCACAACTATTACACGGTTTAGTTAGTTAACTATAGCTTTGGTTCCTGTGAATGTAAGTAAGCACATTATTATATATCATAATGAAACATCATACATAATAATTAAAATGTTTTAAAATATTCTCAATAAAAATAAAGATTTTGCATACCATATATATGTATGCTGTAAAATGGAATTTTCAAAAGTCATTGGTTAGAACAGTGCTAAAAATTTTGCAAAACTCTTTTGCCCCACCATTTGCAAGCACAATTGCACTATATATACATTTTACACAGATTAGGTTTTAAAATAATGAAAACTACTTATCTGAATATTAGAGAGGTTTTGCTACTTTACGAAAAAAGGGTAATGAACACGCCACATGTGAGTTTCGTTAATTGTGCCTAAATTGGACAGTTCCGCTAATAATCACTGCCCCTTAAAAAATTTATGCAAAGACCCCACAAAAGACTGTGTGCATAAGCATACGTAAATACTTGCATTTTTTTGGGACAGCAAGTAGGTAGTTTTCATTGCACGACGTTAACCTTAACTTTAACGTTAGTACCCGAAATGCAGCGCGATAGCTCCGCCCCTTTTGTAAACAAATCGAAATACGCATGCGCAAACCCGTTATTAACGTATGTCGAGCACGTAAAATAATGAAATTAACGTACTCCGCAACGCAAGATGAATACATTATGACGTCATCCGTTAACGTTAAGGTTAACGTCGTGCGGCGAAAACTGCCTAATGTCTGTGGGACACGCATGTATTCGTAGCCGTTCTAGTTGATCATTAGTTAGTCCATGGAGGAAATATATTAATATATTTCCTCCATGGTTAGTCTGACTCTCCCAAAAAGACAAAATGATCCAAATGATACAAATTAGTAAATATGTTGAAAATGTTATCTGTTTTTGTACCTATGAATATGGTCGGTGATTTACAAAATAAAGCCATTAAAAAAAACGCAGATACGCTGCGAAAGACATGAATAAGAATCAGCTAAAGAAAATCTACAATTGATGATGATGTAACCATGATAATTATCGTTTTGTTTTTGTTGGAAAACCTACATAATATCAAATTAACAAAAATCAATCTTCTATCTTTGCATTAGAGTTTTTGTACATAATTATTTAGTTATTTTCTATATATTATTAATCTATATCATAATATAATTAATATTTAAACACCATAATAATAATAATAATAGACAGATTTATATAGCACAAATAAAAGAGGTCTCTATGTGCTCGACAATACAGTAGGTAAGAAGGCAACGAAAAAGAGCAGAATCAATAAAAAGCAAGAAAAAAGAAAAAACAATAAACACCAAGCTAGCATCCAAACCAGTCGAATACACATCCTTTATTATAAGTTTTGTAATTAGAGAACAAAGCTTCTTAAGACCAGGAAACTCTGGTTTCAAAAGTGGTCTTTAATTGGAGGGAGAAATGAGGGGCGGCGTCAGTGGGGCAGACCTAAAAGAGAAACAAATATGTATATGTATTTTCTACATATTAGTAGACTCTAAAATCGATGAAATAAGCATTTTAAAACCACTAAATTGTCATATTTTTCGCGGGCTTTGCTCCCTGAAACACTTTTGAGAGCAATGCCTTACTACACCTACTTTTATCTCATCAGGGACAAAGGCACTGCCTGTCGGGGACAATCCCCGTCGGACAAATCCTGGTGCCACCCCAGGGAGAAAAGTAATACTATTATTAAAAAACAAGAAGCCTGATTATTCAAGAGTTCAAAGAGCTACAAGTACAATATTCTGTTGTAACTACTGTAACAACTTCATTCATTTTTCTTGAATTATCATTACAACTACAATTAACCATTGGCCTATAAAAGATCCATAAATTTACTATACTTTGTTGCTTAACTATTAATAATTACTGCAAGAAACACTTACATATACTGTATTTTCACTGTGGGAAAATTAAAGGAATGATGCAAAGCTTGCTCATTATACAAGCACATTCAATATATCACGACTGCCAGATAAAAAAATGAATTTCATCTCGGCGGATTCAAGGGGAGTTGAGCTGGCCTGGGCCCCCCTAAATTTTTCAAAAAATATGAATAAAAAAAGAAAAATTATAATCTAATTTAGGTCTGAGAGCACCCATTTCCGGCCATCTAGGGGTGTCAATCATAAATTTTCTAACCTCAGCCCCAACCATGGTGTGGCTGAGATGGTCCAGACTCCTGTCTGTAAAAATCCCGGCCTGGGCCCCCAATTTCGAATTCCTGGATCCGCCACTGATTTCCATATCAGTAAACCAATGAATGGTGAAGGGAGGGGCTTCTAGCCAAAATCTTGAGATTTACAATAGGAATGTATTTTTTAAGTCTTAAATGATTAAATTCAATTTTTTTTTAAATAATGGCTGCTTTTAACTTATTTTGCTGGCCCCCAACATATTGTTGTCAGGGCCCATGTGACTGAAAGCTGCTCTTTTTCGACCTGTGAGCATCATGTGTATTTGAAGCCATTTGCATAATGAAATAAAATATGATGGTTTAGATTTATACCTTTCAAGTGATACCAATAGAGCAGGGGTGAGCATAAAAATAGGTCTGAGGGACAAAGTGAACTTTTGACTTAACAATGAGGTCCGCACCTAAAGTTTGATGTTTCCAGTGTGCTTCTAAAAACCTTTATGGGCTGCTTTTATACCTTTCTATGCTCAGTTCTAATAACTTTTTCGGTGTGTGATCAGTGTCGGGCCGTACAAAACAAGAGGTTTTCTAGCTGCAGGTGGTTGGCAGGCCACACACATATGGATTATAATTTATTTTCGTGGGCTGCAACAAAATCACTGCTGGGCCACATTTTGCCCACCTGTTACACTCTCAGCTGCCTCCTATTCAATCTTGTTGCTGGTAGTGGTCTTTTTGGAAATACAGTTTCACTGATTTTGGCCAATTAAATGGCCACTCGTAATCATTTGGTACGATACCGTTGACGTTGGATTCAAAATAGTAAAACATTGGGAACCACACTTCGGCTCTTTTGTCCCCATGCTGTAGAGCTTGATTGTTTGCAAGAGTATGGTAATACAAAAATAGACGAGAGGTGATATAAAACGCGATGACAACATCAATTGAGTAATGCTCATGTCCCGCAAGGATGAAGAAAATACCAAACAAATTGAGAACCCATGTTGCTGTATGAAGAAGTGAAAAATTCCTTGGAGTATCTAGAAAAATAACAAAAAGAAAATAATTTTTACTGTTTTCATTATTAAAGGTTATTTAATGTAAACCACACCACCACATATAAAACATTGAGAGAAGTACCTGCATAGTTTATCCAATATTATATAAATTTGAGGATAAGAAGTATATGACAAATTATGATTCAACAATATTCTCTATAATTTTGGAGTTTAAACTGCATAACATGGCTAAAAGCCTGAAATATCTCCAAGATTCAGTGTAGCACACACAATAGCTAGCACCAGTTTAGTTGACAGAGTTAGCACTTCATGATATAATATGTGCTTAATTACCGTACAGTATATACTTATTTATTTATCTATTATTTATTTAATAAGCAACCACTTACGAATATACAGAAGTGATGGAAGTGAGCCAACAGAATACAAGCAACTGCACAATGACTTGCTCTTTGATATGAATATCTGAAGATGAGATGTAATGAAATCTGAAGATGTACTTACATTCAGTTATAAACATGTTCCACATAGTAAGGCAGACGGTATGACCGCTAAACATGTAGTCACCGCAGGTGTGAACTCCAGTGAGTGACATGCCGAGCCCGAATGAAATCTCAAACGTTCTCTTCAACTTAGTCCATATGTCACCATAAACCTTTGAAATCAGAAGAAGAATATAAACATGACCCACTGCAAGGATATTGGTTCCTATACAAGCAATATTTTAATGGCATATTATACTACACTAGTTAGTATATAGGGTTTAGGTAAAAAGTTTAAGATTAAAAATATACCGACTGTTGGAGTGTTACTTAGGCCCCGGGCCCCAGCCAATCAGTTATTCCTGTGTGCCTGTTGTCAGCTACAAATCAGGCTCTGGGATTAATTCATGAGGTGTACAGCAGGCATGAGTACTGCATCTAATGGTCTATTCATTATACAATTACTTAATTCCATACTAGGTGACAGGTTTGATTTACCCAATTAGGATTAAAAATTCATCAAAAACTAAAGGAGAAAATAAATATCAATTGAGGCACCAAATCTAACTAAATACTAAAATGAGGCATGTTGTGGCAAAATGGCTATAAAGTTGTAGCAAAAATTGAAATTCAAGTTATTGGTATTTTCAGATACCTGAGTATGTGATCTTTAAAATCAAATCAAATTGGAAATTTCAAGCCTAAGTTATTGGAAAGTGAAAGTACAGTACTCTTAGAGTCAAGATAAACATGATTTTGAGTAATTGCCTTTCAAAGTTATTCATAACAATAGAATGAACTATGAAAAATAACGTTAAATAAACAATTTGTTTTTCCACTTCCAGAACTAATACTTTGGGACATGATTAATCAGACATTAAACTGTTGATCTATAGTGAAAAACAAATTTGGATTTTTAGGGAATTTTTTTGAGCTCCCATATTTTATAGCTCATTTACTCAATACTGGATTGTGCGACAACTTAACCATTTCGCCACAACATGCCTCAAATAAGAACCATCAAAATGAGCCATATTATATTATGCCAATGTCTTTATGCCACCGAACAAAGATGGCTACTTGTGCTCTACAGTATAAGCACTGGTTATCTGATTGATTAAACTATCTTCATTTATTCCTAGATCCACCACTGAACATAAACAAGTCTCACTAAGAGAAATTTTATTAAAACATAAATGCTTACCTTTCCAGAACACTGCAAGTGAATGCCTGGCACCGACAGGGATGTTACAAACATAGTGACACATCGTAGCAGAAACACAGTGCCAAGAAGAGCGAAGCAACGACGGAGCACTATGAATCTGTAATACAATCCATTTTCATAATTTTTGAATTAAAAATCGGAAACCGGCAGAAATAAATAATAAATAGAGGTTTACACTTTAGTGTTAGTAAGTAATGTAGCATACTGTATTGTTGATCAATGCGAGATATCAACAATTCGACACAGTGGTGGTGTATTATATTCTATGCTGTTCTTGGACTTTTTGTACACAACCAAAAAAATAAGTCTAGGCATTTAGTTGCGAGGCATGAGTCCAAATAATAATGTTAAGTGGTAAGGATGAGGGAAAGGTTGGGGGTTCCAAGGAGACATCACTCTTGGCCTACAGAGGATCTCATTACTTGCGTGAGTTATAGAAGGAATATAGACGTTTTAGGAGTCCTCAACAAATTTTTCCCTAACCCAACTGGGGCAATCGCTGCTGCACATCGGAAAATATTTTATGGTACTCTAAGGGAGCTCTAGCTATGGCAATTTTAGGCAGAATGTAAACATATTTAAGTGGGGTTTGCAACAAAAAGGCTCTTGTTTTTATCATCATTATGGAGCTTCCAATCTGTGATTATTCTGCGTTCCCTGTACAATTTAGATTTGGGCTAAACTGCATCCTAGAATTAAACAACAATGACAACTCAGGCTGCTTGCATGCTTCCTAATCTATTATCATTCCCATTGTTATTATCTATTCAAACTATCAACTTGCCTGTGTTTATGTAGGAAAATTGTTAATGTGAATATTCCGGCAAGAATTAATCCACACATTTCACATGCTTGAAAAGCCCAAGGTATCATAGGTACGCTATCCAGGAAGATGTCAGGTAGAGGCGGGTACTTGGCCATATCTGGAACTCGATCATGCACGACAACCATCACAAAAGCTGTCAATATGGCCACAACGAAACCATACAAAAAGCTGATAATAGTCTTGCGTATTTCACGCCTAAACTGTGGCTTACCGCTGTCTGTAGAAACCTGAGTCCTGTAGCCAAATGGTTTATTGGATCTTATATTTCTTCGACGTAAATGAATAACATCTCCGGAATTTGCTATGCCATTTGTTTGTAGTATGTTACAATTTTCAAGCTGGTGTACTTGACTGTTCTGAAGATTGGAAATGAGAAGAATAAGCCGCTTAATGTCTCCAAGTACTTTCAATTGTAGTGGTGGGTTTCTAAGATCATACTCACTGAGTAATAACAGAGCTTTGCCGTCTATTTTATGCACACTACAGAGAAGTGAGCTATAGGATTTAAAGTCATTCTGAGCTAGCCATTCCTCCACATCTGAACAAGTCCAGGTACTAACATCACCTTTCATCTTGAATCATATCTAAGAAATGAAAAAAAAAAATGGTCCTATAAGGCATTCAATTTACTTAAGCCAACCACCTACTGTACCATATTTGGAACCTAGGTAGGCCATCTAATACAGTAGACTAGCTTAGTGAGGCCCTCTGCCCCAGCCAGTAAGGTAGGCTATTACACTACTACTACAAGTACCACTGAGTACTAGGTCTAATTAAATTTATCTAGGCCTTTTGTTATTATCTTCCCCGGTTCCATACTGTAAAGTTTTTATTTATTGCGCAGATGATACCTCAAAAACCAGCTCAAATTTGCATGGAAAATCTCAAGGAAAATAAGTGCACATAATCGTAATTAGAGCCTAGGCCACCTGCTAACCCGCGGCCAACGTTGCACTGTGATATCCAATGCACGCAGTTATTACATTACTCAGCGTTCCATCCAATAACCCTTATTATAAGTCAATCGTGACGTCATCACTGTAACTGCCAATGTTATTTGCCTTCCCTCAGCGTCCACTAGTTTTTCTATTAGTGGACGCTTGGCTTGATTTTTTTTAGGTTTGTGTGCAAAACAAATTCCTCATTTTTTCGTCACAAGTGTTTCTAACACAATTTTTACCGTATTCATCGTATCCGTACTGAATTGCTGATGTGTAGTTAATTAAAAGCGTACTGTCTGCAGGAGCAAAAATCACAGCTAAATGTAAATTTACGAACACGTATACTGATCATATCACTATAGCAACCGATGACTGCTACAACAAAAATTTAAATAAAACTATAATTAAAAGACAGCGATTGACTTATAAAGCAATTAGTAGAGCATGCTTCGTACACTAAATGGAAAATTATTATACTTAGGTTAGATTTAATGCATTCAAAAATTTCCTTCGGGCCTTGCAGGACTTCAGGAAATTTGTTCAAGCATTAAATCTAACCTAAGTATAATAATTTTCCTATAGTGTACTATGCGGAGCTCTACTAATTGCTTATTTTGACACTGAATATCTCGCGGCCGAACCGGACGTCATTCAGGCTAGGCCTAGTAGGCCCCTAGCTAGTAGTAGGCCTAGTATGTAGTAGTAGGCTATCTAGCTAACTAGAGGGGCTTGCCTAGAAACTAACAAATCATTATCATAATACCACCAACGTCAAAGGCCATATGACAACTGTAATAGCAAACAGTGGATATTAAAAGTACAGGCATTCTAGCCTTTTACCTTTCCCCACGATCCTTATACAAAACTGTACTTTGTACCCTTTTCTTTTCTTCAGTCATCGCCTTTCACGTTGGTGGCGTGTGGGTCAGGGTCAGGGTCAGGAAGATACCATTATTTCCCAACAAACTCAACTACTGCACTTCGTTTTACACAATCACGACGACAGGCTTTTTAATATTATTAATTATATAATTCTGCTGAAAACAGAGTAAAGAACAAAAAACAAAGAAATATAAAGATGACATCTAAAAAAATAACCCAAATAAGTGTAAATTTATATGTAAACTACAACCATATTAAGGAACCCATCGTCATAAATATTCATTATATACCCATACAAAAATTTTCTATAGAATTCTATTAAAAAAATTCTATAGATTTTCTATATAGTATTCTATAGATTATCTATAGAAAATTTTATATAAGTTCTATAGAATATTTCAAACAAATTCTATAGAAAATATATAAAAATATTCTATACAATTTCTAAAGGATTTCTATACAATTTCTAAAGGATTTCTATACAATTTCTAAAGGATTTCTATACAATTTCTAAAGAAAAGTGGCTTAATTCTCTATAAGAATCTATAGAAATTAACAGCATTTCTATAGAAAACAGCAAGTGTTTCTATAGAGAGTAATGCTGTTATAATTTCTTTTCTATAGAAAACTATTATTTTCTATAGAAATTGACAATACTTCTATAGAAAAGAACAGCATTTCTATAGAAATTATTGCAGATATATATTTTTCTATAGAAAACTATATAAATCTCTATGGAAAATAACAGCATTTCTATAGAAAATAACACCGATATAATATATTTTCTATGGAAAACTGTATTATTCTCTTTAGAAATGTACAGAATTTCTTTAGAAATAATGCTGATATATTATATTTTCTATAGGAAAAAAAACAACATTTCTTTAGAAAATAACACTGATAAAATTAATTTTCATAGAAATTCACAGCACTTCTCTAGAAAATAACGCTGATATAATTTTTTTTTATAGAAATCTGTATCGTTCGATCAATAAAAAATTGTTGTCACGAATAAAAAAAAAGTGTAAAAATAAAAAATCATAGGCCTACAAGATGATTGTAATGTACAAGTGTGTTTTGGTAGTTCATGGTACTGCAGGAAACATGAAATGTTTGAACCCACTGTACAGAAATCCCAACAAAATGTATTCATTCTCAAGATCTTTATTTAACACACATTAAACATATATATCACAGTTCAAACAACCAAACTAAAATACTTGCATTGTATCATTTAAATAGTAGAAAAAAAAAAACTGGATTCAATATCTTAAAAGAATAAACTGCATTGAATTTTACTAGCATTATGAAGTCACACGATGTAGCACTAGTGGTATTGTGCAAACATATAAAGATTTATAAAAATAATTTTATATAATAGCTGTATTTACAGTAAATTGCAGGCCTATATAAAATATTACAAATATATTAAATAACATCAAAGTACTGTAAGCGATATTGATAAGGGTAGATGAAAGAAAAAGTTTTACATATTTTTATATACTATTACAGTACAGTATTACTGTAGATTTAACTTTACACACATTTAATAGATGTGAATGACTCAAAAAAGAAATTTCAAAACATAACGTGGATAACCCTGCACTGTATGGACGGTTCATAATTATCAACAAATGTATAAACAGTATGCTAAGGGGGAAAAGGCCTAATACTAAATACAAAATTAAATGAAAAGAATTTACAAAAGCTTAAAATATTGATTGAAATCGGTTTTCTAAATTTAATAACATGCCAATATGGATATATTTAAACCTAGAGAACGGTATTGCAAAATCAACATTTTTCATGTATGTACACTTTTTAAAGGGGTTGAGGTGGCAAAAAAGAGTACTCTTTTAATACACTATGTTTTCAATTGTGATTGGCCCCTAAGTTTAAACTTTAAAGAAAAAATATACTCAGGTACTAAACCAAACCTACTAGAGCTACAAACAGTACTGAAATAATTGCTACTCACATAAATAAGAAAATATTGATTTTATGTACTGTATATACAATAATATGGCAAGACAAAAATATTTAAACGAATGTTATTTTTAAAGAAAATATGACAAGGGTAAATATAATTATTGATGTGGAAGTAGCATACTATTTAATAAAGCCAAGCTCTGGAGGACATAAATTTGTTGATATGTTGTAGAACTAATCTTTCTAAGCCTCAAAGTATATTTTACAAAAAACTTGGAAACAGTTAATGAGAGAGATACAGATTTTTGAATATTTAAAAACTGGGGAAAACTAAGGAGGGAAAAAGGGTGGTTATGTCTCTTTTTCCCCCAGTTTTTTAATATTAAAAAATCTGGATCTCATTAACCGCTTCAAATCTTTTCATCAAATATTTTTTTTGGGTTTTAAAAAAATCAGTTCTACAACATAAAAAAAAAAAAACTTTTCTGAACCTAACTTTAAGATGGCCTACACACTGAAACATCAAATATAATAAAATACTTACACAAATCTAATAAAACGAAGTTTGGAATTAAAGTTAAATAACAAATTTAAAAACAAAAATGCATACATGGTATTCCCAATTTTTAGGCTTGTTCATTTTCTTTATTCTGTTTGGCAGAGACTGCCTCAAAAGAGTGGTTGAAGCCTCAGGAAATCTGGGGGTAAAAAAAATGCAAACAAATTGAATACTCTTATAGGCTTCTAAATCGAAAACTCATAAACAGGCAACCACCAAGAGCAGGATGAATTTTAATAATTTCGGTGAAATGTCTAAAATTAGTGGTGCATGTGAACCGTGTATAAGCGGCGCCGATTGCACAGGTGGCTTCCAGAAACTGAAAGCCGGCTACTGGTGGTCGTGGAATTTCACTGGTTATGTTGGTCCAGATGACCTCGGTAGTTTAAACGAGTACAAACAGTTTGTTGAAAACATTAGTAATTCGTTTTTCGAACCTTCTAACCCTGAAAGTTTAAAAGATACCGTATATACAGGATCAATTCCTGCAGTTCACATGTGTCCACGAAGTGAGAGTTGCCAAGGTGGAGATATTGAAGCAAATTGCTCAGAAGGTTATACAGCTTTTATTACTGAACAAAAGGAGGACATCACAACAACAAAGGGTGCAGCAAGCGAGAGAGATGTCGATGAAGACCGTTCCGTTAGCTTTCAAATTTTACCACCCAGTTGAGGAATGTACCATGTTTAATAGAGGGGCGGGGAAACCATTTAAGACCAGTTGAGTTATAATTCTTATTAAATGCATTTATATAAGCCTTCTGTAATTAATCATTTGTTTTGTGTAGGAAAGTATATATAATATAGCATTTCATACAATAAATAATTTACTAAATCGTGCATCTCAACTCATAAATTGGACCCCTATCACGGCCTGATCCATTGTCTGGTTATTGAAAACGATGTCTCTCTCCCATCTGGAATGATGATTAAAGTAGTTAGGTTTTAAGTTACACTAACCATGGAGTTATAATTATTTTTTTTTATAACTCCATGCACTAACAGTAACTTTAAAATGGTCACCATAATGGTGGTTTGTGGTTAATGATTTTGTAAGATTAATTAAGTATTTGTTACAAATATGTGCATTAAATTCATTTTTCATTTCAATTTTAAAATGTGGTGTAAGGCTAAGTATTTGCTGTTTTTAACATTTAATTAAATGTTTTATTTAATGTATAATTTAACTTAAATGTTTAAATTAAATGCTTAATTTAATGTTTTTAACATTTTAACTTAAAATGTGAGCATGCTAATTGATACTGTAACTTATGCATCTGTTATACATTTCCAAACAGATATTCTATAGAATTCCTATACAACTTCTAAAGAAAATGTTATAGATGTCTATAGAATTTTCTATAGAATTTCTATACAGCTTCTAAAGAGAATGTTATAGATTTCTATAAAATTTTTCCAGAAATATGAAGCATAATTATTTGCGACAAAATGATACACATATTAAACTCTATGCATTATTTAGTTACTCAACATCAGACCATGAGCCAAAAGCAATAGTTTTATTTATTCTTTTTTTATTATTATTATTTAATAATCATGTTTCATATTCAAAACCAAGCTTCTGCAATAACACATTTATTGAAAATCCACTGTAGGTTACCAATACATAAATTGTGCAACAAACTAATTTTCTTTAGAGTGGAATACAACATTCTATAGAAAATATTAAAATTCTATAGAATGCGTAAACTCTATAAAACATTTCTATAGAATTTTTTTGCCTCTATAGAGTTACATAGAACTCTATATAAAGTTCTATAGAATTCTATAGAGCTCTATAGAACTTTTTTGTATGGGTAAATTTAAATATGTGTGTGGAGTCATTCATGCCTATCCAACCAAAACAATAACAATGTACAGGTAGTACCACGTATCCGAGACAAAAGGTCCTTTAACCAACAACCACGTAGGCTTTAGACGTAGGACTATACATTTTGGTTAGGTTAGAGGCCTGCCTACAAAGTAAGTTTTGCTTTAAAATTGTACAGAGAGTACTTTATATTTGGTTTTTATCGTTATTATAAAAATTTATATAGACATTTATGCTATTCTTTCTATTTAGGTGTAGGATGTATATCTACTCTAGAGAGCCCGATACTAAATCCTCACGGATGTACCTAGGCCTTGTTGTAACCCTTGTGAGTAGCCTGGGGCATGTGTTGACGGCCGACGACTTCCAGTTTCCAGATCTAAGTGACCGTCTAGAGCTAAGCCCCGAAAAGTCAATGAATGTGATTGAGGGCTTGAAGAAGATAGGCGATATGTTTGACAAGGCTGAAGAACACAACAAAAAAGGCGACACTGGTGATTGTAGATTTAAGTGCCCTGAAGGTGAGATAATAATAATAATAATAATAATAATAATAATAATAATAATAATAATAATAATAATAATAATAATTTATTGACTTTTTACACTGACACCATTACATCAGCGGGCATTCAAGAGGTGCGTCAATCATGAAAAATACTTAAATGAAAACTTAAATGAAAGCACCTTAAGACCTGTCTCTTATACACATCTAGATGTGTATAAGAGACAGACACTACTCAGCGTTCCATCCAATAACCCTTATTATAAGTCAATCGTGACGTCATCACTGTAACTGCCAATGTTATTTGCCTTCCCTCAGCGTCCACTAGTTTTTCTATTAGTGGACGCTTGGCTTGATTTTTTTTAGGTTTGTGTGCAAAACAAATTCCTCATTTTTTCGTCACAAGTGTTTCTAACACAATTTTTACCGTATTCATCGTATCCGTACTGAATTGCTGATGTGTAGTTAATTAAAAGCGTACTGTCTGCAGGAGCAAAAATCACAGCTAAATGTAAATTACGAACACGTATACTGATCATATCACTATAGCAACCGATGACTGCTACAACAAAAATTTAAATAAAACTATAATTAAAAGACAGCGATTGACTTATAAAGCAATTAGTAGAGCATGCATTAGAGCAAATAAACATGAAATTGATTTAAAAACAAGCAATAAAAGGAATGAAAACAAGAACTTATTAGAAATCATTAACCAAATGAAATCACCTTATTAACTTTATTTATTTACCTTTTGTGGTGCAATTCAGGTCTGACTGCAATAGCCAAGCCAAAACACAAAGTGTATCCGGATGGATGTGGAAGTCCAGATAACAAGGTATCTATAACTTAGTCCCTATTAATCTTATAATATTTAAACTGATTTAGCATTTCGACAGAGATTATGTGGCTGCTGCCGGGGGTGGGGGGAGGGAGAGCAAATGCCACTTTCGCCATCCACTGGATTCGCTACCGACTATTGCATAAAAAAAATCGGATAATTAAAGCTTCAATACTTGCTTTTCTACCTTCATTTTTGGTTATCTTGCAAAGCCTGATTCCCTTAATTACAATCGCTTCATTGCAATCGTTATCCGACCTACTGCGAACACTGCCCGACGAAATCGGGAAGGCTCCCCAATTCGACCGACCAATCAGCATCACCGAAAGCTGTCGGCGATAGCGATTGTATGGAAACCACTAGCTAACCAATGTGAATCTACTGTATCAACTATGAGATTGCATGAATAGTAAATAATAATCTCTCATTGTTATGATTTTTATCACCATTTTGCCAAAAAAGCGTGAATATAATTTAAATAAAATGAAGATTGAAGAAAATACACGTATTTTGTATTTGGGTATATCTTTGGTTTCCTTCCAGTCTCAGGTTCGTGTGTTGAAATCAGGAGCGGATTTAGGGGGGGGGGCGGCCCCCCTTTTGGGTGGTAAAAAAAAAGAAAAAAAGAAGAAAAAAAGAAAGAAAAAGAAAAAAATGATAGCCCACAACGCCTCAAATGTTATTTTCGGGCGTCTAGAACACAACAATTTCGCGGGGGCATGCCCCCGGACCCCCTAGTACATTGTTGTCTTGTTCGCCCAAATTTCGGCACCCATTTCGGCCCCCCCCCCTTTTGGACATCTCTGGATCCGCCCCAAGAAATCATTGGCAAATTCAAGATGTTTGTGCAGGGAGGGGGAATCTCCAAATGAAGATATGTAATCTGATTGGCGGTCCAACGGGCACACCGATGTGAGCGCCCTTTTCGTCAGTGTGAAAATAGTTTAAACTGGTTCCCAAAATATAAATAAGAAATATGAATATATAAAAAATAGTGATAATGTAATAATAAACGTTTTTCTACCATCAGTTTGATTTTCCTGTCGTTCCCGAGATTGATAAATGTTGTGATACACATGATATCTGCTATGGAACATTTGGGGAAGAGAAAAAAAACTGTGACAGAAACTTACAAAAGTGCTTAAAGGCTGGATGTAAAGAAGCTATGAAAGCTCTTGGACGTAAAGACTCACACAAGCAAGGTATGTATTAGACATTGTTGGTGGAGGTTTTTAAATGTATCAGCACTATCCCGATATTGACTGGCTCTTAGTAGGCCTACCACATAACCACGCAGGGCAACATGTTGCCTCTAGGCAGGGGACTTATGCCAATTCCCAGGATAATCTTGTTTATTTCTAATGTAGGAAGTCCTTTTTCAAGTCATTCTTGCCCTTACAGGGCAGTAATAGCTTTCGTAGGCTGGAAAGTTATGCCAATTTGTAGCTAGTAATTGCTTATCGCTAGGCTTGGTAGTTCATGTCCTTCTTCAGGTATTGATAGTTTGTTCGTTGGCTCGGAGCTTATGTTCTTCACATCTATTAGAAGATTGATGATTTCTTAAATTAATGAACTACATGTTGCCTCTAGGCAGGGGACTTATGCCAATCCCCAGGATAATCTTGTTTGTTTCCAATCTAGGAAGACTTTTTCAAGTCATTCTTGCCCTTACAGGGCAGTAATTGCTTTCGTAGGCTGGAAAGTTCATGCCCTTCTGTAGTTCGTAATTGCTTATCGCCGGGTTTGGTAGTTCATGTCCTTCTTCAGGTATTGATAGTTTGTTCATTGTCTCGGAGGTTATCCAATGTTCTTCACATCTATTAGAAGATTGATGATTTTTTTTAAATTAATGAACTAATCGTCGTTTTTTAAAGGTTGCAGCATGATGAGTAAACTGATACTTGGGTCTGTGATGAGTTCAAGTTGTCAAGAATATAAGATATTACAGGAAAAGGCTACGCTCTGTCAAGCCGACACAGATGGCCCAAAAAGTGATGTCAATATAGTTGATGATAATCTAATGGAAAATGTAAAACCAACTAGTGACGTGGATTTAAAAGAAAAATCGAAGATACATGATGATATAAATGATGATTTTTTAACCGTGGAGGTAGAAAACGATGATATTGTTGATGATGAAGATGAAAAAGATGTAGTACATGTTGAGAATGATGTACAACAAAGAGATGAATTATGAAGACGACTAATTATGCATTATTAAACATATAAATGCAATTAACATAGATTCGGAATATTATTGAAGAGTGTGAAATGAATGCTTTGGTATTGCATTAAAAAGCAATATAATCTATTACTTCATTGTTATAAATGCCTCTGTGGGAATATAATGTACAACATCCATTATACAGAAACAAAGTATCTGAATCTAATACAGATATACAGTAATAGATACAGATAAAATAGATAGGCCCCTACAGATATACAACACAGAACGTTGTGGTTAGGTATATTACTACATAACGTTCACACAACGTTGTAAGAACGCTCAAATGCTGTGAATTTAGGTTATAAGTACGTACATATGGTTCTACAAAATAGCGTTTTTATCACCAAACTGTAACGTTTTTATAACGTAATATTGTTAGCTGGGAATTATTTCATCCTTGTCAGAAAATTACATTAATATCATTACCATTACAAGAGATGCATTAATCGGGTAATGAACTGGAGCCCTTAATCCCTAAATTAGCTGAGTTTAAAACTGGATATGGAGCTGGTGGGTAAGATGGTTGCCTTCCAACCCCATGTTTTAGGTTCAAACCCTGTTAGAAACAGCTCCACTCCTTAAGTCTCATTAGCCTTAGCTTACAGACCACCGATGTATCCTGTAATGGACCTTTTTGGAATGTCAATCAAACTTAACAACTGACCAATCAGAACATGGCCAGGAATACGCGCGTGTCTCACAAAAATACTTATTGTCCCACAAACGCACGTGTTTGCGTATATTTTTACACTGTCGTTACCTTAGCAACAATCTCAAAGGGGCGGGGCTTAGCTGAAAGGTCAATTAGTGATTTGTGTACTTGCTGTTGGGTATGAAAGAAATAAATAATAAAGGTAGTCTTTGTTACGCTGTGTAACCAAAGGGGATATGTGCTATAGAAGTACCAAGTAACACGTTTGCTGAGTTAACAAAAATGGAACAATATAATTCAACACTTAAATAGCTTAAGCATAATACAGTAGAACCTCTATTAAGCGGACACCATTGGGACCGAAAAAGTGTCTCCTTAATAGGGGTGGTTTTACTGTATGCATATTTAAGAAGATATTTGCGCAAAACAAAATAAGTGCTTTTATAAGATATTCAAAGCGTAAACAATTTAATATCGGTACATTTATTCTTTAATATTTGATCCATCTGCGGTGTAGGCATGATTGCATATTACCTAGTATATTTATGGAATTTGTAGACTAGTTTTTTTCTAACCATTACCTACAGGACTTTTGTATGAATATAAATATAGTTTTTGGTAATAAATGATTTTATAAGTAAAAGCAAATACATTTGATTTGTTTGAATCTGATTGTTAATTTCAACAAGTACTGTAGTGTTCCATACGTCACTGCTGATATTTGTTTATTCACTGGCATCGCCTTCTCCATGGAACAAAGTGTTTCTTCATTTAACAATGATA
>NW_022716829.1:3431390-3433413 GCF_011630105.1 Anneissia japonica
GTAGATTTTTGCTGAAAATTAGGCTTTGACCCTGTCTCTTATACACATCTAGATGTGTATAAGAGACAGACAACAATGCTGTGGGAAACAATGGCTGGATCTCAGTAGAGATACAAAAATGATAAGCAACAGCTAAAAAGTAAACGTAAGAAAACAGCCAGAAATAGAACCAGAGCTTTCGGACAACACTAGTCCTTCCTCAGTGGCGAAATATATATATGTATATTATATTTATAATTTAGATTTATTCGAACACTGTATTTACCTTTCTTTGATGATTTATATAGTAGGCCTATATAATTATACTCCCTTAATGTAAGAGTGAAAAAAGTGTGAAAGAGTGCCTCAATAGAGTGAAATAGATAGAGTAAAAAAGAGAAAATTTCACTATCAGAGTGAATTTTACTAATTTTTCACTACCGTATTTAAAGAATGATATTCACTCATTTAAGAGCGAATTTTCACTCGAGAAAGAGTGAAATTGTAGTGATCACTGTACACACTGTTTAGAGTGAGATTCACTGTTAAAATTAAGGGAATATTCCTTTGCATATGCAGCATCTTTATTTCATTGGATATATGCTGTAAGTGTACATAACAAAATTCACGATCTGTCGACCTTGTATAGACACCTAGATCACATTTATTTGAAATTCGATTAAATATTAATATTCATATTCCACGTTGCAGTTATAACGTTGCAGTTGCAAACCATCACCATCATCATCAATGGCAAATCTAGGAATTCGAGATAGAAGTAGTAGTAGAGAGACATTTACAGATTAAACCACCCCACCATGGTTGAGGCCGATTTACAAATATCTATGAAAGGTAGATCGCGACATAATGTTCGGAGGAACTCTCAGAATTAAATACTTTAATAGTGGATATCTCCCTCCACCCCTTTTTCAAATACTTATTGGGGGAAGGGGCTGGGTCGGTTATCCCATCTTTAATTCTCCCCTGATTATCATTGTGTTATAGTAGAAGGCCGGAAAATTCGTATGGAAATTGCGAATATGGTACGTCACTGAAAACAAATCTTGCACACACCGCCCTCTATCTTAAACTAACAGATATATCTAATAGGAAGATTCGCATACGCATAAGCGGCAATAATAGTCCCAGTGGAAAAACTGATACAGCGTTTATTCCACTTACGTGGGCATACAGTTCTTCAATGTTATGATCGCTACAAGAGGCATTCGACCGTGACGAAGCATTGTCCAGAAGATAGTCAGTCTTGTTTTTTTAACTAAATCCCCCACTTCTGAAGTAGATGTAGAAATTATTCAAGTGTTGCTGTTATCTTTGTACTATCGCATATGGTTTTCGTTGTAATGCTTTAGCTACTTTTACCGTGCGTCTGGACTATATGTACACCGTTAAAGTGCATTCTAGTGAATTTAATTATACAATCGGAACCCAACATCTAAACATATAGGTAAGCTTTTGTTAATACAAAAAGTTCAAATACGAGTAGGTGATTTATGATGAAACGATTTACGTCTCATCTTATTCTAGCATAGGCCTACAATATGTTTATATAATGCAGTCATGTTATGATTCTAGTTCTTCAGTATTTCCTGCATGTAACATAACACACATATGTAGGGGTATTCAGGTATTAGTCTAATGCAGGGGTAGCGCCAGAGGGGGCTCGGGGGCTATAGCCCCCCCCCCCCGTCGGGGAAGACGATAAATTTTGTCGGGGAACAAACAAATAAAAAAAAAATATTTACATGTAATATTCGTTTAGCCACCATATCGTTTATGTTAACTTTTCATCACAACAACAACCACAATAACAATAATAATAATAATAATAATTCAATGAGAATAATTAAAAATAATTTGCGTTATGTTATGACAAATGCTCATTTAAATAGCCTCATGATGGTTGGAATACATCGTGATAGGTGAAGCAACCTCGACCATGACAACGTGGTTGACAGATTTCATGCAAAATTTCCAAAATATAGAATTTCACTTTTAAGAATGAGGATTTGAAAATAAATTAAAT
>NW_022716829.1:3433798-3433912 GCF_011630105.1 Anneissia japonica
CCTATCAAATAAGTAATAAAAATTCGCCATAATTCATCAAATATCCGTGGCTTCCAGGGGGGGCGAAGCCCCCTGGACCCCCACCGGGGGCCCTAGACGGCCCCCTGGCCCCAG
>NW_022716829.1:3433940-3435380 GCF_011630105.1 Anneissia japonica
TAGCCCCCCCGTCGGGGCCTTTAGCCCCCCCCCACCCACCGTCGGGCAGGTTCTGGCGCCACCCCTGGTCTAATACCTTCAAAATTTCAAAAATATGTTTTTATCTCTCCCTATTTTGACAAAGTAACGAAAACAGTGGCATTTAGCATTATTACACAGATTTTACATTATAAGTGACTCAATTGGCCTTCCATAGAAAAGGTATTAGGTATGACGTAACTACATGTAATAGCAATGGCTATCTTCACAATGATGAATTGGTTGTCCGCGCTAACACTAGGCTCTCTTTTATTTCTTTTACGAATTAGGTAATGATTAGTACTAGGAATACGGCACGTCTAACATGCATTTTATGATTAATTTGTTTTTGTGACACGTTCGGCTATAAGCCGGCCAGCCATGAGGTACCGGTATGTACACACTGTGACTTGCTATTGTCATCAATGATTTTTATAACAATGACGATCTATCTTAGAATTTGTATAATTTTATTGAAAGCCGCGTACTATTGCCATTCTTAATCAATGTAGCCTAAATAGGGGCTAAGGCAAGGGCTAGAAGGTAGGCCTAAGCCTAGACGCACAGAGAGAAGAGGGAGATGTGGCGTACTTGGACTATTTTAAAAACACATATTCTTTATTAGTTAAATAAGCCCTACAGTGGCGGGTCCAGATTTCCTCCAAGTCCTGCAGCAGCCAAATAAATCTCTACTCGCAAGTGTGATATAATTAATTTACGGGTAAGAAATAAGCCTATAAACCGCTGAAACTCGCACTGCCCTGGAAACAATCTCCATCCTCCCAAGTTACTACTGCTGACCAAATGACCTTTGCTACGCCTCACAACCCCCGACCCCCGCCCGGAAACTGATAATTATGTGTATAAGAGTACAGTTGTGTATAATATATATATATAATATATATATATATAATATTATATAATTATAATGTGTGTATATTATATATTATATTAGAAAAATAGGAAAATTGAGGGCCCTTTCTTCGTCTCATTGATCTGATCTCAGAAAGAGAGAGAGTGAGGGTGGGGGTGGGAAGAGAACACCCGCCTAAGCACGTCGTAGAATTTTGATTTTTTTTTCTCTGTCAAAATGTATGTGCCTATAATATACCGTAACGTATGCCTATATAAATTGTAATTTATATATGGCACGAGCATTAAAAAAATTATTATACATTCTATTTTATTCTTTTTCTTCATAAGAACCCACTAATTTTATAATTTATATAATATATAAATATTATTTATATAGCGCATATTGCACACCACATTTATGCGCTTTACAGACAAGTATATGAAGTGAGAAAATAATAACCGAAAGGTCCACTGATTAATCTCAGATAAGAAAGTATAATACATACTCCAAGTATTGAAATACACGCCATCGTGTTGGGATTCAATATTTCGACATTAATTATGTCA
>NW_022716829.1:3435915-3441292 GCF_011630105.1 Anneissia japonica
GGGATCTGTTGCCGAGTGATCTCCTTCTCAATAATACCTCCATGATTAGAGTAAGAATGCTTTGATCTTTTGTTTAAATCACTGCTATGTCACCTACTAGAGGTAATGTTTTGATTAGTTAAACACTTTTGGTACTAGTGCATATAAGCTTGCTAATATGGATAATTTTGTCATTCCTGATGATGACATAATTAATGTCGAAATATTGAATCCCAACACGATGGCGTGTATTTCAATACTTGGAGTATGTATTATACTTTCTTATCAGAAAATAATAAATGGTACAAGGATAATAATTATAATACTTTACTAGTTCAGGGCAGTAGCAAGGATTGCAATTGGATTGGAGATGAGGGATGCGTAGGTCTGCAAAAATGGACGAACTGGGTCGCCTACAAGCCCTGACGGCGGTCGGTTTGATCGCGGCTTTAGTATGTAGGGCATTGTATGGTTCGATATATAACTGGTTAAAATGTACAGATTTAAGATTACTTTAAGTTTTATTATAGTACCCATCGCACCCCTAGGTCAAGTTGCTTATTTCCCCTTTAATTAACATGATATAGTAGTTCCTTGTAGAAACTACTTGGTTAACAATGGGGTCAGTTAGAAACCGGAACTTTCATGGAGCGGAGCGGGCGCTAGCAAAAATACGGTATGTCGGTGCTTTGGGATAAAAACATATCCTTGAAGATGACGTTGGAATTGGAAGGCAATTTCAACAAAACATTAAGGAAGGAGATAGTACATCTACGCAGCAAACTGCGCTATCCCCATTGTTGATTAAAAAAAATTGCCATGAGTCAAATACTATATTTTCTCCTTAACCTTGCCAACACCTTTGTTCTACCAATTATTTAAAGTATCGTAACTTATTATGCTGCTATAGGAATACATCGAAACGGAACTTTTTGACATTCGTCACAAAGCAGCCCAACGCATCATAGGCAATTCCAGTGACAGACAATTTAACAGCGAAAAGCGCGTTGAACTAAAAGTTAAGCCATAATAAAAGACGGAACACATCAATTATCGATCAATATTTCGTATAATCGCTCAGGTTGTAGAATAATGTACTATGAATCCGTCTTTCAAAATACCGCGATTTGATTTTACCCTATTCCGATTCTACTTCTCCTTTTCTAATACTAAGAAGCACACATACAGTAGCTAGCTCAAAGGCATTTTATCAGAAACGCATTCTTATAATATTCTTCTTGGGATCCGTCCTCTGGTTAAGGGTTGGATGCACGGCCACTCGTCTCTATTCCACACTTTCCCCGCACTCTCTGATAAAACATGTTGACCCAGTCTGTTTATTACACTAGCTAACTCTATAGCCTACCCTGACAACTGCCTGCCTGAATATTTCACATTATTTTCGCGTGTAAAACGGTCTACGTCTGTGTCGAAGATGTCAGTTGCAGGCTTATAAAAGAATACATGTAAATGTGACCTGCGGCAAAATCGGATGGCTTTATGTGGTCTAGCGACATGATTCTTGCCTTGATAACGAGAGGTTCCAAGTTCGAGTCCAGCCAGATACACTGTTTATATGAGATACTGTCGTATCAGCCTTTTTTTTTCATACAACTGAAAAAATCCTTTTGCTGAAGAGTATATGCTTGATATGATTAGGGCTGACAATGCCCAAATATTCGAGCATAAAACTTTAACATAAGATTAGCCTAAGTTAGTAAATCATTTTTTGAACACTAGTCATCCCAGGGGTAATGGTGTAATATAGATTAGTTTTTTTTATTAACCGCCTTGTGTAGGTCACACAGCTACTAACGTCTTAACATAAATGCATTATAAGTGCGCATGCCTATCCTTAAATTCAGCTCATCGCAAACTTCAGAATTAGGTCTTATATTGACTACGGCTGCAGTATTAATGCATAGTATAAGCTTTTATTGTTTTAATTACATTCTAGATACGATTATGTTTCTATGTATTATGCATGTATTCTCTCGTGATTTGACCGAGACAGTCTGGATGTATTCTACTGTACAAAGATTGATTTTTCTTAATACAATTTTGAATTATTCATAAAATCTTAATCAATATAGTTTTAAAACTAAAGCACACTATGTTTTTACGATTTTTAGTTATATTAAATCATTTTCAAAAATATACACGCCTACAAAAACAATTTACATAGATGTCAGAGGCTTATTTAGGGGGAGGGACCGGCCCGGCCCTTCCCCCCCCCCCAACTTTTGGAACTTTTGGGGGGGGGGGTGGGGGGAAGTCAAAAACAAGAAAAAAAAAAGAAAGAAAAAAAACGCCTCTGAGGTTATTTTTAGGCGTCTAGAAAACAAAAAAAAAATCGCGGTGGCATGCCACCGGACACCCTAGGGTGTGTTATCTCGATTGGCTCCCACTTACACTCCCCTTTCGGACTTCTCTAGATCCGCCCCTGAATGTTATACATAACCGGAAGGACAAGTGACTAAATTAGTTTAACGGTATCGTATCGAGCAAGTCGAGTCACCCCGAGACGGTCCGAGCGGAGTTTCATGCAGTACGGTCACGTATACAGTAAAAAAAAATCGAAACCAGGTAAAAATATCCTTCATGGTAGCATCATGTAGCACCGTGTAGCACGATACGGGAGGTTTGTATTTCTAAAGAGACAACGGTGCGGTTAACACGAGCCTGAGGACATGGGGATTATACTTAATTGACATTCACGCGCCAGTGTGAATGAACATTATAGCGTGGGTGCTCGTTTCCACTCATTAGTAACACTGCTAATTACAAAGAATCAGTGGTGTATGATCTAAACGTATGACAATTACTTTTTGTTGTAAACGTGTGCTCTACAAAACAAACAAATGTTGTCCCACCAATCGCACATGTGTACGTACATTTACGCTGTCGTTTTGTTGGACCTTAGCAACATCAGTTTCCAAGGGCGGGGCTTAGTGGAAAGGCACATTTATACAACATTCATACCATTGACCACACTTTAAATGTGGTACGCTCAAAATGTATATTTTTGGAATGAAATCTGTAGATATAGAGTAAGGTCTATGCAACTGGGTCATTTGTTATAACTGCTTCCTATTTTAATTAAGCATAATGTTGCTATGTATATTTTTTATATAAAAAAGTAAATCACGTTGTCTTAAATAACATCATTACTATCTAATCACGTCACTTTCAAAGAAACATAATTTTTATCATAATAATAATAATGATGAAAAAAGTAATGATAATGATATTAATGATGATGACAATGATTATGATACTACTGGGTCCTAACGATGTCAATGTTGGAGCTTATAATTATGATTATGGTGATGAAGAAGATGGTGACGTTGATGATGGTGGTGGGAGTGATGATGATAATAATAATGATAGAAGTGATGGTGGTGGTGGTGGTGGTGTGGTGGTTGGTAAAGATGACGATGGTGGTTGTGGTTGTGATGGATGATGATATGGTGTTGGATGGTGACGATTATACTGATGATTATTCTGGTACTGTGGTTGCGCATTTATTCTTGTTTAAGATTGTGTTATTTGAACCATTTATTACCATTATCAACGTCATTTGGATAATATACATACTTATTTTCTAAATATGGGAGTAATATATAAGCCTACGAAATTACAGACAGATTAACTTTGTTTTCAATCAGCGTAACTATCAATTTTACTTGCCAATTATGTTGGTTTGTGTAGTCAAAGCCAAATTCTTATACATACTCTATTTATACATAATACTATACAGGATTAATGTTTTCATATTAAGGTGTGTAATCCATTTTATTGTACCGGTCGAATTAGTTCCGGTAGTCATTTCAGAAGTGCCGTGATCATTTTCTTCGTATACATTTTTTCTCGATGGTTTTTGCATCTGGAACCATATTAGAAGAAAATTAGCTCCTATGTACCCTCTGAAAAATGTCGGGAACAAAATGGCCGCCGACGCCATCTTGAAAATCATAAAAATTATATATCTCTGGCTCTAAATGAGCTACAGTGAAGGATTGGTGTCCTTTTCCACTATATTTGGCATTATCAATACACTGGAATGGCTAATGTAGTATTTAAAAATCATCCTGACCTATAATTCCAAGATGGCTGATGTCCTCCATCTTGAAAAACCGCAAAATGTATTATATCGGGCTGTACATAAGCTAAAAAGACAAATAGGGTGTCATTTCCTCTAAATTTTGCTTTACCATTATACTGACATGGTACTGAAGAGTTTTGAGGTTCACCTGAACAATTGATCCAAATGACTGCTGTCCCACCATCTTAAAACTATGCTAACTGTAATATATCTGGAACTAGATGAGCTAGACGGACAATTGAAGTGCCATTTCCTCATAAATTTGGCATTACTAATACACTGGAATGGTTATTGTAGAGTTTTAAAATCATACTGACCTATATATTCAAGATGACCACTGTCCGCCATCTTCGAAAGCCGAAAATTCTAATATATCTGGTTCTAACTAACAGTCATGATTGTTCAATTTTGGACTGATTCATTTGTTCCAATTTGTGTTTCTCAGTTATAGGCCTACGCTAACGCTACACAATGACACCTGTTTGTCAGCAACATTCTTTGAAGTATTATGTCTCATTATGTCAACTTATACCATCTTGTCATGATATCTAGTGTACTAATTGCGACATATGCTTACGTCATCAGTATAGAACGTATGTACAGTACACGTATGTTCCTGATTACATAAATTAATGACATGCGTGATATAAAATAGAAACTGGGAATGACGTTCTCGGAGCATATTCAATTTACTTATATAAATGAATTGATTACATTTTTCTAAAACGTCAGTTTTGGTTTTCATTACAGTATGCGTCAGTTACAGTATGTCATTTTACATACTGAATTATGTAAAGAGATAACTTTAAACCGTCTTGAATGCTGAATATTAAAAAATGAGCAATCTGCAAAGTGCAAACAATCTTACCAACAGTTTGAACTCGCTGTAGACGCTTTCCCGTGAAAAATTATCCCTCAACTAAGTGAGTCACATGAGATATGGAACAATTGTTTTCGACGCACTCAGGAGAATAGACCTCAATGTGATGCGCCCTCATTAACATTTGAAACGACAAAACAAGATATACGAAGGTATAGGCCTATTTGTAAGTACAGATAGGGCTACATGTGTAGAGACTATAACTGTCTTTTGGTAATGCTGCACAATTATATAAGTTGTAAATCGCTAAACTTAATAGCCTGCAAGAGTGAAAAAAAAAACACCTTAAATGGGATTCGAGCTAGGGTCCCCTGGTATAGAGAAACCTAACACGGAAATCTGAAGGGAATGAAAAGAAAATGTATGTTATAGCTCTGTAATTCACAACTATGTTTTTGGGGATGCTACTAGGT